>NC_041333.1:10690513-10983013 GCF_004354835.1 Perca flavescens
AGTATAGCTCCTCTTTTGTTTACCTTTGATTTAACTTTAGGAGAGCAGCTCCATCCAAAGTGGGATGAATGCCATCTCTCCTAATCAGACCATGCTTTCCCCAGAATGCCCTCCAGTTATCTATGTAGCCCACATCATTAGCTGGGCGCCACCCTGACAACCAGCGGTGGAAAGATGACATGCGGCTGTACATGTCATCGCTGATCAGGTTTGGCAGGGGTCCAGAGAAGACTACTGAGTCCAACATTGTCATTGCATATGCACAAAGTGACTCATTAATTTTAGTGATCTCCGATTTGCGGAATCGGGTATCATTACTGTATTTACGGTTATCTTTAGTCAGCAGCTTTAGATAGGATTCCACATCGCCCGCTCTGGCCCCAGCGATGCCCATCGACCGCGGCCACTGGAGCCGCCAACTTCCTGTTCCGCAGTATAGAGCTCCCAGTAACCAGAATTGACTTCTCAGCGGGTGTGTCACTGAGTGGGGTTAAACTGTTAGAAAGGCGAAGATGTTGGTGGTTAGCCATAGGCTCCGGTTTAGAGCGACCACCACCATGTGTGCTCCCCGGTTTAGAGCTAGCGCTACGCTTCCTTCGGACAGTCACCCACTCGCCAGGCTGCTCGGGGGCCTGCCGCAGGGGACTGCTAACAGAAGCTACAGTATGTTGGCCCGCACCAGCTACTACCTATGGAAGCATATGATTGAGCCGTGCCTCAAACTCACTAAGCCTCGCCTCCAGAGCAACAAATAAACTACATTCATTGCATGTATCTTTATCACTAAAGGAGGCAGAGGAATAGCTTAACATTTGACACACCGAGCAAAGTAGAGCAGGAGAGGGAGAGGAATTAGCCATTGCTAATGGTTAAGCAAAAGTAGCTACCAGCATTTTAACAATTGTGAGATCAGCGAGGCAGTCGCTGTAAGAAAAGAGAACTATAAGTGCTTGAGTATACTACTAGTGTAGTTTAAATGCAATCCAGGCAATTAGCCTCTAAATTAAACAATAAAGCAGAGTTGAGATGATTTGATTCTGAACATTCTTATTTCAGTTCATACCAGAATATCCTTATTAAACAGTGATTCAATCCAATTCAGATCTTTGTAAGGTGACATACAGTATATTTTCCATTACTTTTTTTGTGAGCTAGTTCTGTGATTTGGTCATCTTTCAGCTGCATGACAATGTAGTACTATATAGTTTATAGTTTACAGATGCAAAAATCTCTGTTCTTGCATTATATCTCAGCTATGTTTGAGATATAAACAGCTGAGTAATCTCTCTGTTTCTGTTTACATGAGAGTAATTGTGAACATTCTGTATAGTCCCGCTGCACAGATGCCTACATTTAAATAAACGTAAATGTCAGCGGTTACCTCGGCATGATAAACACATGCATACATAAACTGGTCTTTAGATATGCATGTAACAGTCAGAGGAAATATGAAAATCTGTATTTACAAGACATTCTAGTTGATGTACTTTGTACGTACTACTTTGCATATGCTATTCGATAGGTTCCTAAAAGATTAATTACACACATTCTAATGGGCTCTGAAAACTGTACGATGCTCGCAAAGACTTTTTTGGATTGATAGAAGCATCCCTGCAGGACATGAGGTCATTTTATAGTTCTCACAGTCATTTAAAACTCACTGGAGGGAGGCAACTGTCAAGTGCTTATAAAGAGATATACATGTTAAAATGAACATGCGTATGTTTGTCACTGTAGAAACCTGAGAGGTTTTAAAAGTAACAACCCACTACCAGACAATATTTTTAATATAAGTGGGACTGTGAGGTGCTACTTCCTAGAAAAAGAAATCAAGTAATTGTTCACGAATTTCACTAGCAAGGACCACACCATCAACCAGATATGTTTTCAACAATTTCATAATGAAAAATTATTGGAATGCAAGACGTAAAGTCGCTTGTCAGTTGACTTGACGTTGACAGCGTTGTGCGGAGGATTCGGTAGGTAATCCGGCGTAGCACCCGGGCACGACGGACCCCTTTAGGACCTAAAGAAGAGGAGAAAGGAGAGGAACAGAAAGAGGAAGGGAGGGAGGGAGGGGTGCATAATGCGGCAGCGAATGAGAGGAGAGGGTTAGGTGGGTATTCATAGGAATACTGGAAGAGGCATATTTGAGGTGTGGCCCTGCTCCTGAAACTATAGGTTAGGCCGGCAATACGTCATCCGAGGGAAGGTCTCATCACCATGCCCCTTTTTTGGGGAAAACAATCCCGCGTTCCCCATAGATAACAACAGCGTAAACAACAGTGGAAAATTAACACCGCTCCAAACTTTAACTTTAAACAAATGTTTTTAAATGCCGAAAAGTAGTTGGCTGCACCAACAATACATCCAAAAGCCATGATCTCTGATTTGTCCTCCTGCCATGTCCTGAAATAGATCCTGATAGATGGGCTTTGGCTCCAGGCTATAGACCACACCGGCATCGTCGAGGAAAAGTATCTCGCCGTCACATCAGGAGAGAAACAGGAAAATGCCGAAAGCTGTAGCGGGTTAATCAAGACTTTCACACTGATATCTGAGGCTCATAAGATACGTAAATATTCTCAGTCATTGTGGTAAATGATGCTGGTGACAGTTACTATGGATGGATAGCTAATGGTAGCTTAAGTGGGAGGCTGCTAACAGTTATCGCAGCATCAGACTGTCGTCTCTAAATCTCAGCCTATAGATCGAACAGTTGGTTATTAATAACAGGTTAATAAATTACAGACAACACTCAACCTAACAATAATGATTTAATCAGATATGTATTTCTACATGAGCAGTATGCGGCCACTGTGTTGGGTCACTGATCCACTTATAGGAGAGAAGACTGAGGGGACATGACGGCAATCAACCTTCATTTATTAATGTATCGTGAATGCAAAGGCAAAGTCACAAAATAAACATTAGACATGCGTATAAAACAAACATTTGTTTAACAAGAAATAAATCCATACACATTTGTAAAAATTATGATCCAACACGTGTCAAATTGCATTGACTTCTATCAGATGTTTCTATCCCCCAAAAGGGGGCACGGCCTTGACGTTTAGCGAGGTACCTGTATGTGCTGGCTTAACGTATGCTAGGTAGCGTCAAGTAATGGTATTACAGTTCACATATGGGGGTCCAGAGCCTTCAGCCGTGCAGCCCCCCTGTCTCTGGAACTCAATACCACAAGCCATCCGTGACACTGACTTTCTCCCCACATTCAAATCTCATCTAACAAACCTATCTCTTCAAACTGCCACACTCAGTGTCATTTGATAGTTCTGGCTGTTGTTCATTGATTTGCAATTCCGTGTGGCATTTGTTGTGCATCAGTTTTTATCTTTTACTACATTATTTGTACATGTAAGATGTCCTTGAGTATCAAGAAAGGCGCCCATAAATAAAATGTGTTATTATTATTAAAAACAATGTACTGAAAAGAAATAATTCAGAAGGTCAAAGCAGAATTTTTTTAATTTACAGTACAGTAAGAATATGATTTTATATTTTTTTTTTTTCACAATGTCGGTTGTGTTGTAGAGACATATCACAGCATTCAGTAATTTTAGCAGCACAATATTCACTGTCAGCTGAAACTTTGAATAAAACATTTGAAATGTTGCTGAGCATAATATCCTTCGACTGTTTTCTTGAATGTGACTGTATTCTTGGAGATTTGCGACTCCCACTGTCCCCTTGAAGTCTGTATAATAGTAATTGTGTACAGATTTGCATGTCATCGGCATGTCACTTCCCCAGAATAATCTCCTGTATGCACACTGTGATCTGGGAGAGTCTGACAGTTACAGCAAACCCCTCATTATTCACCCCACCCATACAGTTTCATATTTATCTGTGTATTTGCACACTCCTAAAATCCCGTGTCAGTCGCACTGACAGCATGTGACAGCTAAACATAACTTCCCAATGTATCTGAAGGAGTGAATGGCTCAGACTCTGGCAGAAATATATTTTGCATATGATGCATAGTGAAGTTTATGCTTTTCCATCAACAAGTCAAACTCATTAAGAATGCTTTGGGATAAACACAATTATTTTAGATTTTCAAATAAACCTTATTTGGCTCTTCAGAAAAAAGTATGTTTATGGCAGTGTAGTGCTGATGTGATGCACAAAAAATGCATAATGGAAACTGAATCAGTAGAACCATGGGTGCGTATAGGGGGGGAAAGTTAGGACATTTCCAAGGGCCCATGACTGACAGGGACCCCAAAAAATAGGTACAAACTAATATAAAATTGTTAAACCATCATCATTCAGTATATATATTTCAAATATAATAATAAAATTAATGATCTCTTTGTTTTTACTTGTTTTTGTCTCAGTGACAGTGTTTAATTGCAGTCAGTAGATGCGCCAGAACTACAGTGACCACAATGTTGCCAAGTAACGTCAAAAAAAGAAAGAGAGAAAAGAGAGAGAGGAAAGACAAAGGAAAGGGTGTCAAACTGTAACCCAGTTTTCCACCAAGAAAGTTGGGTAGCCTATAGTCTGTGAGTGGTATTAACATGTTGCCTTAATGTCCAAAGTGAAATAAGCTAACTAGCTACAAACTGGTGTTAGCCTACATTTAATCACCATTTAATCAGTGCAGGGAAACATTTAGCAAGATATTCATATTAAATCATTGTCCCTGCCCCCCTTAGCAGACTTAACAACAGATGAGTCAGCAGCACCACAGTCTCCCCCTAACTGTGCCCCTCCCTGTCCCAGTGAAGAAGGTGGGCTACGTTGTGTTCAATGACATGCCAGTTAGCATCAATGCAAGGAGTCTGTGGGGATTTCTCTGTCTCTCTTGCTCTTTTTACCATTACAAAAAAGAAAATGAAATATTTATTAATGACAGAAATTCAAACACATTAATAACAATTATTTTCTCACATAATGATCATTATGAAAAAACAAAAACAACAACAACCTACTGTCTGTACTGGATGCTGGACAGTTGGAAGCAGTGAGTAGCTTACCTGAGCCTGCATGTAAGATACAGACAATATTAAAATAATCCAGTTTGATACATTAATTTAGATTGAATTATGGAATGACATCTATAGATACAGACTTTATTATTCCCATCATGAAGGGCAATTTATTTTAGAAGCTTGCACACAGACACACACACACACACAAACAAAAAAATCTATCGTTCTAAATTCCATTTTACATTGGCATATATGTGCAGCTAAGATGATGTTAATTTATTTTGATTGAAAAGTTTTTCAATCAATCAAAGTCATTTTTCTTTTTTTAAATCTTTCATTAAAGGTGCTCTAAGTGATGTGACGCGTTTTTTAGGCTACAACATTTTTTGTCACATACAGCAAACATCTCCTCACTATCTGCTAGGTGCCGGTCCCCTGAAACAAACGCGGTCTCTGTAGACAGCCCAGGCTCCACAAACGCCAACAAAAACAAACTGCACCAACCTGCCCCACGAACCATAACAAACACTGTTCCAGCCAATAACCGACAAGAAGGAGCTGGTTGAGTCATGAATATGCATTGTGGAAGTAGCCTACGTGCTAACGCTGCTGCAGTGATGGCTCAACCAGCTCCTTGCAACCGTGCATTTGAGCGGCACTCAGACACCGCAAATCATCACCAATGAAAAGGGAACTCCCTGCTGAGTTCAATGATACCTCACACGAGACTCTACCTCATACAGTTTATTAGCTGTGAAAGGGGGCGTGGCTTAAGCATAGGGGGCTGGCCAAACCATGACCAATGAAAACGGAACTGTCTGTTGAGTTCAATGATACCTCACACTAGGGTCTACCTTAAACGGGTCACCAGTTATGAAAGGGGACTTGGCTTATGGATAGAGGGGACAGGCCAAACCATCAGCAATGAATAAGGAAGTCTCTGCTGAGTTCAATGATACCTCAAACAAGGGTCTACCTTACAGTTTTTTTACAATCACTTTGGCACTAATTTCAGAACCTTGATGTCATTTTTCTAAACTCTGGACACAAAACTCACAACCAATGATCAAAATGCACATTTATAAAACTAACACTTTTTTCAATTGCTTGGATACAATACACATAAACCTAAGATAATTTGCTCATTTAACAAAGATCACCTGTTCAATATGACATAACTTAACATCAAAGCACTACTATTTCAAAAAGCAATTCACACATTACATTTCAGATTATTGTCTATTCATTTCATTACAATGATCTAACTATCAACTGATACAACTGCTCAAAATGTTGCATTAAGCTTAATGCATAGTTGTATGGACACAATATTCCATGTTTAGATCATGAAAGTTTCAAGATAACAAGATTCATTGTCACCAATTAGCATGGAGCATGAACCAATTAGACTACATGATCTGTGGATGTAATATTTCATCATCCTTCTTTACTGTAATATACTACTGTTTATCAGACACTGTTTCTATGGTCCCATGTACCACCTTCACTGTAATATACTACTGTTTATCAGACACTGTTTCTATGGTCCCATGTACCACCTTCACTGTAATATACTACTGTTTATCAGACACTGTTTCTATGGTCCCATGTACCACCTTTAAGACTATTTACTGTATTGACAGTATTGCACTGTATAGATGCAGGCTTTTGGAATTGCTGGTCCAATTCTGCCAACTTGTTACTGATGATTGATATATATATATTATATATTTTAATTTTATTAGAGTTATGTAAAGCTTTTGAAGGGACAGTTAGGTCCTAGAGATGTGGTGACAACAGCTGCGCAGAGGAACCCAATTAGATTTTTGTTCTAGCAGCGGCCTTGAGTAGAACACTGCACCAAATAGCAGGTTTTGCACACAGGGGGATTAATATCACATACTATAGAACTTACTTGCAAGAATCTTGCATGTACGTTCTACAGTAGCAAGAAGACAAAAATATATACCTATATACATACAGGTGACAGCTAACAGACAGCAGTTTCTCATTACAATATGAAAGGTGCATGTGAGCAAGATGACATATTGCTGTGTACATTAAAAGATAAAAAGCCATGCATGCAAGCAGACATGCTGCATTAACACACTGGCTCATCACAGCTCAAAGAAGCACATTAAATTCCACATACTGTATGACAGTGTCCTCCATCATAGTTCCTCCTCTGAAACGCTGTGCAGCTATTTAAAGCACAATCTGATATTGTGCATATGCCATGGTCCAACTAAAATAAATTGCATTGTTTGTTTGTTTTTGTCTCTTTTTGTTTTGTAGCAGAACAAACAGAACATCCGCTCTGTGAATAACTGGTCCACTGACACAACTGCTCAACCAATACTGGTATTGATATTCAGCCAATATATCGACGGCAGGGAATACAGTAACGAAAACTACATAAACCGCCTCAGTAGTCTATTCACTGTCATTTAACTAGCCTCAGAACATTAAATGACATCTTAATGACCAGTCCAAATGGTTCCACTTTACTTGAGGTCAAGAACATTATTCATGAAACTGTTATACAAGCATTTGACAGTGTAATACAACTTTATGACAGCTTTATGACAAATCCAGGCCTAAGTTTAAGGGAAAATATGAATGACACAATTATAATGGTCTCATGCCAATGTCAAAACCAACCACTTAATAATGTGATGTTAACACATAAAGCTAAATAGAGGCTTTAAGCTTGATGATTAGGCCTGCAATGACATATTTATGACAGGTTATGTTGTCTTCGTTAATGTTAAATTGTCATAAGACAAACTTCTCAAACGTCAACTTTGCATTAAAAGTGTCATAATTTACCGAATGACACTTAATGACTCCTTTATGTTCAAGACAGGTGTCATGACATGGTTATGACGGTGTCGTGTCAGTCTTGCACACTCCTTCAAATAATGTGTTACCTTTATTTTCAACATTAACAAACAATCTTGATACAGACCCACATATTTGGGTATTTCTGTACTGCACATTTCTTGTATCTTATCGGTCAACGTATACAATGTAACTGATCTATCTGCAATAACCTAATATTCTAGTCTAGTTATTGGTCTATTTTTGACTGCAAATGAGATTATTGATTCAGATTGAAGTTGGCCTTGAACAAAGTAAGACCTCTCAGATGGCAGTAAATTTCAAAATTCTGGTCAATTTTGTTCCATTTTCTGAAACAAGTAATTTTGCCGTTTGGTCACCTGCTCAAACCTTTCGGTTTGGTTCACAGTAATACTCTGTCATAATTTTAATTACAGTAATTACCGGAACCAGTCAGGTCAGAGTGGCGTCAGGCACTTTAATGACCTTGTGCAACTCGGTCACAAATTTCCACAACAAACAGGCAATCATCCAGCAGCCAAAACATGTGGTACATCACTGACCAGGCATTTAATCATTTTACAACAAAATGAATTATATTTTATCCAATTTATATCTTTTTAATCTCATCTACAGCCGGCAAAACACTCGAAAAAGACAGAACTGTCATTTGGCGTTTGGTTGCTTACATGTGATAAAACAAAGAGGCTCAAAGTTAAACAGCTGAGCAATTCCTAACCTAATCAACAAAGCAAATTTATCTTAGTCCGATCTAAGTCCATTATCAGCATGAAGCTAACAACAGCTGCTCTGTTGTAATGGAAATCTTAATTAGACACATTAATTATGCTGGGATGAATGCAAAAGAAATGATATATAAGCCATTATCATCAAAATAAATTGAACCATGCAAGACATAATGGACTCTTGCACTACATGCAGAAATGTGCTATACTTTAAGCTGAATTTGTATTACATAGACCCCACGGAGTAGACAAAAGGCCCTCTGAAGACTCAGGCCCGAGCTTTGTTTCTATCAGTCCTCACCTCCGCCCATGATGGGATTTTTATCTGCGGGCCTGAGGGAGGGATCTGTTCGAAAAGAATGTGGACAGGTCCGGAGATAGCCTGCTATTACCACCACCCAGCACCACAACAACCATCAATCTCCGCAAGTTTGTCTGTTTACACGCAGGACAGCACAACAGTCATGAGTCATTGCCGCTTACGATGCAGTTAGAGTGAAATGATGTTCCCCCACCTCCTCTGTCCATTGCCCGGACACTCCTAATCAAGCTCTGCGGCGTACATATACTGTCAGTGACAGGAGTATCTTTCAGACATTGTAAGGAACAGCCGATACCCAATCAGTTATTAAACCCAACATTGTTCCCCCCCTGATTGCAATCACATGTTCTGTCTTTGTCTCTCATGAGCTCCAATGCTCAAAGATCCTTGTGATTTGCCGCTTCTTTACAAACTGTCAGATGCACCGAGCCTGTCTGATTTCCCCACTCTTGCTGCACTGCCATCCCGACATCAACATTTTCTATAACAGCAGAAGATTGCTGAGTCTCTACAATGTGACCCTGATGAGATAGGTTAGTGGGTGTGCACCGGAGTAATCTTTTTTTGTCCTAATTCTGACAGCAATATCCTGAGTTCAGACATGAAATCAATCTCTGTGGTGTGCGCTGAAACCACGGAATCTATATGGAGAAAAAAAAAGTTAGAGAATGTAGAGAATTGACAGGATTGAAGTAAGAAAAACAAATAACTGATGTTTTCCTGGCTCCCAGTTACTCACGCAAAAACACATTGATGCAGACACCAATGCTACATCCCACTGAAATGGTAGATTACCATTACTTCACAAGGAAAGGAAGGAACATGTTGCCAGGATTTTAATTAAGTTAGTTTATTTACAGTATGTTGAGAGAACCATGCTGGTTTTATTAGCAATTCACCACACAATAATCATGTCTGAAATCTGACAAGTCAAGCAAAACAAAGCTCTGTGGGAGATGAGGGGGGAGCGTGCATATGTTCCCACA
Source organism: Perca flavescens (assembly GCF_004354835.1). Taxonomy (NCBI): domain Eukaryota; kingdom Metazoa; phylum Chordata; class Actinopteri; order Perciformes; family Percidae; genus Perca; species Perca flavescens. The sequence continues at coordinate 10,700,367 of NC_041333.1, forward strand.
GCCCTATGTTCCCACATTTCTAAGATTTCTTTTCCAAAATTAGGCCCTATGTTCCCACATTTCCTTTTTCATAAATTTGTATCAGATTTTATCCCCCTAAGCCTAACTCTAAAAAATGTTGTGGGAGGATAGGGCTGAAATTGAAGGGAAATGTAGGAACACAAGACCTCATTTTGAAAATGTCCTAGAAATGTGGGAACATAGGGCTGTGGGAACATAGGGCCTAATTTTCAGTGAAAACAATAAATCTTAGAAATGTGGGAATATAGGGCTGTGGGACCATTGGGCTGTGAACATAGGGCTGACCCCGATGAGGGACAGCCAAATGCCAACAGAGCAAAGACTTCTAGCTTACATGCAATAAAAATAAAGAATCAAGTGTAGAACCATTCACTTTGTCGATTTAAGGTACCTTCTTGTGCCTGACTGTTTTAATGCCTCTTTTACTGTATGTATTCATTGTACCCAGTCCATTGAACGATAGTTCATGAACTCGTTCATATTTTGGGCGAACGTGAACTGAATGTACTCTATTACTGCCTGATGAACGTTACTGTGAACTTGTTCATTCTGGTGTCTGTGAACAGCATGCTCTTCTCAGTTTAACTTCGTTCAATAGGGTGCCAGATTTCTATAGAGCCTTCCAAGCGAAAACCTGGCTAAAACACACCGTAAACAGGCCTTAATATGTAGCGGAAAAAACACCCAATCTGGCAACACCAGCCACCAGTGTCGCACCGCCGCATGCGTCATCAAAACAAAAAGCAGCATGGAGGCGACGAAGAAGCAAGGAGGCGTCGTATGATCATTTAAACGAGTTTCATGAGAACGTTGGTGAGGATGTGAAAAATCTTAGATTTCTGTGCAAACTTTGCTCGCCGGCTTTCAAAAAGAAAAGCAGCACTTCAGTCACATCCACAGCAAACCTGAAACAGCACATTGAACTGATTGGATATGAAGATGAAATCTGACGCATAGTTTTAGTGTTAAAACTGATAAAATAATTGCTGTCTGCGGTTCTATATGGGCTGTGGCAATCATTTTGAAAAATAATAGCTCGCAGCAACATATGGAAAAAAATAACTATGAACTAGTTCATTTTTGGAACTGTGAACTTAGTTCAAAATGTTGAAGTATGAACTATGAACTGAACTAGTTCATTTTAAAATTTGTGAACTGAACTTTGAACTAGTTCATGTAGAAAGTGAACTTTCATTTGTAGATCACTATTTAATGAGGTTTTTTTAAAACATTGGCTTAACGTTGATTTAACCCTAACTCACCATCTTGATTGCTGATACCTGCAGCACCATCGCTTTACTTTTACTTCATAGGACAGAAACACAATGATCGGACAGGTTGTAGTTTGCAATCTAATCAATGATTACAATGTATACTAAAGATTGATTCTCTCGGTCTGCAATGGACTCCAATGTTAAGAAGCAATCTTAATTAAGATCCATATCATACAGTTAAAGGTGCCGTAGGTAGTATTGTGAAGATCCAGGACTTAGCCCAAAAAATTTGAACATTGACAACTTCTCAGTACCTCCCCCCTTTCTGCTAAAGCCCAAAACAGTCTCCTAAGCCCCTCCCCCCACAAGGGAGAATGAATGCATGTGCATCAGCAGTGATTGACAAGCAGTTAGACACCCCTCCTCCCCCCTGATTGGTGCATCTGAATAGGGAGCGGTGGATTTTTGCAAATCACACTACAGGAGGAGTTTTTAGTTTTTTTAAATGACCTCCTTCATGGAGTTCTACTGGAACATAGGGTCAGTTTCAGCAAATATGACAGAAAGTTAGTTTTATAAGTCTTACCTACCTTTAACATAAAGGTAAAAAGAAATACTCATACACAATAAGATAATTTATTAACTACTTTTTATCCGTCACACAACAAACACAACAAATGACTTCATAGTCCTTCAATCCTAATGTCTTGTGAAACAGTTAGGTCGTACAAATGCATAAGGTGCAGGTGCACAAAGGCTAAACCTACACTACTACGTTTTAAATTTTAAGCGGCGTTTTGAGACAAAAATGAACTCTGTCGACACAAGAGTTTTAGCTCCAGTAATAGAACTAATCTCGGTCCATATTAACACGTCTGAAAACATATCACCTGACCATTCACATACACTGGGCATGTGCGTGCCGGTGTAAACAGGAAGGAGATTGTCTGACGTTACTCTGGGGTTGAATATCATGGACGTAAAAGTTGAAAATACAGAAAATACTTTGGAGAAAGAACAACAATGGTGAACAGTAAGAGCAGGGATTTATTAGCTTGGAGTGACGACGAGGTGGAACTGTTACTGAAAAGTATGCCCACCTAACCGATAAGTCTGACTGACGCGTGTCCTCGTTTTTGACATCTAATTCTTTCTACTGTATGTAAGTCTCTGCCATTGAAAAATCATTTATTCACAATATAGTAAAATACTGAACATGTTTTGGCAGTGTAAAGATCATTTTTGGATAGCAGCCTGACCTAGAGATGATGCTGCATGGAAAGCTTTTACAGCCATTTTGCAGTTTTTAGTGTCCATATTCTGTAAAAAAAGAAATAAAAATGCAAACAGATTGAGAAATGAATACAAAGACAGTAATCTTTTAGGTGGGTTTTTCTTTGAGTCAACTTCATGGTTCAGCAGTGATACTTCAGTATGTTGAATGACACAGAATGACTCAGCCTGGAGGTTAAAGCAAAGGTGGCTGTGGGACGGAAACGTTTGATTACCGTCTAATCAACTGAATATAAATTACAATTAAAGTGGGATATTATAAGATGACTATTATATATTGTAAGATACCTGGTTTCTGTTGGATCCGTATTCCAAGGCAGCTACTTAACTCGTACTAAAGACGTTTAAATGATGTGAGGAAGCTACAGCACAGTAAGCAAACTATGAAATGGGACTGATGTCATTCTTAATTATCCTCTGAATTTAGAAGAAAGCACATAAACCTTCCCTCAACAAGATAACAAGGGAAACTTCTTTCACATTTTTACATATTATTGGAAACTGTTGTTTTCTCAGTGGAAACATATTCATCTTTATCTCTGTGCTCTCTCTCTCTCTCTCTCTCTCTCTCTCTCTCTATATATATATATATATATATATATATATATATATATATATATATCCATAAATGACTTTTTTGTACATTATGTATCTCGGCTTTTCTAATTGCTGCAGTTTGTTCACAGCAGGAGGAGGACTGAAAGTCAGCGCAACAATGCTTTTTTTATTTTTTAGATCACTCCAGGCAACGACTGCGGCTCATTAGCAGAGGAAAGCAAATCATTTCTAATGATTTTCAAAAACGAAACCGACACTGAACATGATGGCATTATTTTTAGGTGTCCAATCACTACTTGGATATCAACTGAATCTACCACTGCTCTGTAATTAACGGTGATTATGTTTGCTGTTACAAGTGATCTATGCCCACAGCTCCTGTCCACCTTTTCTGCTTTAGCTAGTTTAAAGGGGCTGTACTCGAAATTCCGAGAATTAATGTAGCAGCAAACAACTATTTGCCATGTAAAGATAAAGTAATGCAAGTCACACTCCCTCTGCACGTGTTGTAATCTGAGTTTCTCTGTTCTTTGTTTTGATAACCGGTCGAGCCGTGCGTACATGTTGTATGTTGTGCATGTATTTTGGGTACAGCACCTTTATGTAACTTTTAGGTTTCTGAATTATTTTCAGCATCTCATTCAGTTTGTTCTGTGTGTTGCAGCAAAATGATTTTCCCATTTGGAACCAGAACACCTTCATTATACATTTGAACCAATCTAGCTTGTGAGTCATCCGTTTCAGGGAAAACATTTATAATTCACATTTACAGTAACTGTCACATAGCTTACTCTACTTCTGTTTTTCATATTGTGAACTCGTTCAAGCAATCTGAGCGTGCAAATTGTCTCTTACAGAATGAAATAAACATGAACTGAGCCATTAATCAGGACAACCTCAGCAAGTACTTCAGTGACACTAAAGTACTCCCTGATTTGTCGCTATGACTTTACATCAACATGTTCTCTTGTTCTTGACTTCAAAGTTTCTAAAGCGCGTCAAACTGAATAAGAAATCCAAAGAGATCCTTCTGGTTTGTTTGAAGGAAACTGTAATAAAGAGCTCGTTTTAAAGTAACGTCTGCTATGACATTGCTTCTTCATAGTTGTCGATTTCCAGAGGTGTCAAGTAACAAAGTACAAATACTTTGTTACCTTACTTAAGTAGAAATTTTGGGTATCTATACTTTACTGGAGTAATTATTTTACAGCATACTTTTTACTTCTACTCCTTACATTTTCACGCAATTATCTGTACTTTCTACTCCCTACATTTTAAAAATAGCCTCGTTACTCATATTTCAGTTCAGCTTGTTTTCATTCCAGATGGAGTAAACATGATAAATGCTGAGAGCTAAACGGTGTAAAAGTGTGTCTATATTTCACTGGAGAGGAGTCTGACACCAGACTGTAGCTGCCGTTGTCTGAAAAACACAGAAGAGATGTAGCCTACGAGTCACCTTTTTCAGCCCTTCTGAGTTTGCAGGTATGATTTTAATATACTGTAACATAGGGTGACCATATTTTGATTTCCAAAAAAGAGGACACTCGGCCTGGCCTCGAGACAAATCCAGACAGTGGTGATTCTCAGAGGTTAATGAACATGCTTTATTATGCCTCAATTGTGCAAAAATAACTTCTGTAATAAAATAAAATCTGTAACAACATGTAACAAAATAATAGCTCTCTTTTAAAATAAATAAATAATATGAAATAATGTTCTAAATATGACCTCTTCTGTGTTAGAAAATCTATCTTCATATCTCTTAATACCTTTTCAATGTAATAAGATAAATAATAAAGACACTGAAACATATGTGCCAGCTTTGCACACGGTGCACTCCGCCTCCCACTTGTCCGATCCCGACCGGGACGGTATGTGGGACATTTTTTTTGCAGTTCAACTGTGAAGCTGCACTAGTCTTGTTTTATGGTTGTAAGTGGACTGATGTTTATACTTGTGCGCTAGTGTGTGCGTCGAGACGGCGTGTGTGTGTGTGTGTGGGGAGTGGGTGATATAGAGCGGGGGAGAAGTGAGAGTGACAGCGAGCGAGTCCAACCGACTCTAGAGTCATAGTGAGAGAAACAAAGTGTCTCCCCTGTGTTTCTGACCACGGTGGGAAATCTTTAGCGGGAAACGCTTCGGCATTTTGTGTGTAATGCTGCTCCGCTGTCTGCCCTGGTCCCTGTCTGTCTGCCCTGGTCCCTGTCTGTCTGCCCTGGTCCCTGTCTGTCTGCCCTGGTCCCTGTCTGTCTGCCCTGGTCCCTGTCTGTCTGCCCTGATCCCTGTCTGTCTGCCCTGGTCCCTGTCTGTCTGCCCTGGTCCCTGTCTGTCTGCTCTGGTCCCTGTGTATGTGCGCGTCGCAGAGCCGCTCACAAGGCAGCCTCTCGGGAATTACGTCACACAACAAAGTAGCCTACCGTAGTATTGTGTTGAGCAAAGCGCCAGTCAATTTAAGTACACGCTTAATGGTCCCATGAAAAACAGTGAAAACCGGACATTTTAATGAATTTATAAAACCCCCCCGGACGCCCCGGACAGTAGGTAAAAAGTGGACATGTCCGGGCAAAAGAGGACGTTTGGTCACCCTACTGTAACATTATTATAGTCATATGATTTTGTCCCCGCGTTTTAGAGTTAAGCTGTTGTCCTTAATGGCATTTCCCCCCCTTACATCAGGGGTCTTGAACGTTTTTTACTTACTAACTTAAAGTGAGATGTAGCAGGGACCCCCTACATATTGTATGAAATTAAGTTGCATATTAAACTGGGCCTACAATAACTGTTAGGGTAACCTAAAGCCTTCTTACATACCTTTTTTCATAAGCTATTAAAATATTAATTGTTGGCATGATTTTATAAATCATATGTTAATGTTACATACGTGGCACAGTAAATCTAGGATTAACTGTATCTGTGGGCTGATATAGTGACTACCTTACTTATAGGCCAATATCATCAGTGGGAATATATATTTGCTAATAATATTTTGGAATTATGTTAAGGCATTTTATTTTTATGTTTTTTAAAGACTCAAAAATGTACAATAATTTGGAGGCCCCCCTGCAATGACTCTGAGGACCCCCTGTTGAAGATCTCTGCCTTACATTACTTTTACTTTTATACTTTAAGTAGTTTTGAAACCAGTACTTTTACACTTTTACTTAAGTAAAAAGCTTGAGTTGATACTTCAACTTCTACAAAAGTCTTTTCAAACCCTAGTATCTATACTACTTGAGTAATGAATGTGAATACTTTTGACACCTCTGTTGATTTCAGTTAAATTGTGTGAAAAACACAAAGATAATTGCACTTTTAATGGCTCTGTCGTCATAAATAAAGGTTAAAGAAAGGTTAAACAGAAGTAATCTAACAATCTTATTATCGTTTCACCAGGGGGATGCTCCATTTTACAATATCCTGCGAAACTGTCACAGAGTGATGAACTAATTTTCCCCCGTTGATTCTTCTTTCCCTCCCCTGTTGCTATTTTTGAAATCTGTCCCATCTGGCTGCTCTTCACAACAATATTGCCCAATGAACTTTCATTTCCTCTCTTGTTAAATAGAAATGAATTTGCTCTCCATCACAGGTGGGAGGTGCACTTAATTGACTCGTGTTAACATCTCTCCATGCCTTGTACACCTGGTGTCGTTCTATATGCACATTTTATCAATGCATTTTATCCCAATCTGGTGATTTGAAAGTTAACCCATGGATCAATCAAATCACATCAACAAACCATTTGTGACTTCAGATTTGTATGGTAGAATTGAATTATTTGGCTCAAAATGTATATATATATATATATACTTTGTAAATGTGTTATACTATGTTGGTAATATATACAGTATATGAACTAGTGTATGAAAAGTTGCAGACTGATAGCCATGATGTCAATGTGATTTATAGTTTGTGAAGTGTACAAGTGCAAAAAGGACCTCCAAAACTCCACATAGGGCAAAAAAAAAATAAATGAGATGACTCTGAGGGGGGGTGTCAAATTTTTCTTCCAGTGCTCTGAAAAGATAAGGCTGCATAAATGAGAAGAAAAGAAAAAAAGATTCATTTTTGATTGGCTATCTGTATATCACGGGTCCTCAAAATGAACGTCAATCCCATCTCATCTAGTGCCTGACAGAACTTAAATTGGATCCCAAAGAGAATAACATGATAGAAAGGAAATCAACATTTCCATTTCCTGCCACCTACCGTAGTTGTTGATTCAATGACTTAAGAAGTTTTTCATTTAAAATTGCAGGTATGTAGTTGAAAACTTTTCAAACTAAAATTCAAACGGCCTTTTTCAGGAACGTCATGTGCTCAGCAGTTCTTCACGGCTGTTATCACAAATGTCTGACAATGTCTGAGGCGAGCTGGAAAGGCTCATCACTTTTCTTGATGCTGGCTTGTGTACCGCATACCAAATATTTACTATTCTTTCCTTCAGCTTCCCTCGTGTAAGAATATTTTAACAAACTGGCAAAGCCTCTGGAACAAGCACCACTTTATGTAGATTCCAGGTAATTTTAATAAACTGTAGTGCGGAGCCATGCCAATTATTGCACAATGCAAGATGACCTGATTTGTATTACAGTATCCCCTTATTTCCTACACAATTAACCTTGGGCTAATGCTAATTTATGCCTTCGCTGCCCACAAGATACTTCCTGGAAATGATGGGTAAACAGAGGAGGGCCAAGAGCATAAAACTGTAAAGATTCAACACTAAAGAAATATGCAAATGCAGTATTCAAGGCCGCTGAGTATAAAGTGTGCTCTAATATACATCTCAGGCATGGTGAATAAATGAGCATATGTATGAGTCTATTGCCCACCCCCACAGTGATGTATAACTGGGTGTGGACACACTCACCATACATCATTATATGGACACCATCATTTGTTCTGGCCTTGATCAGGTACTGGTATATACAAAATACTAGATATTGGTACATATGGTACATATGAGCCATATAACTGTGGATGTACAACCCAGTCTCACGTCAGTTCGTGATGGCATTACGAAATTAAATCTATTAGAACGTGATACCATTACGTTATTGTGAAGATTTACGTGTTGGGGTCACGTTTTTTATACTAATGTATTTCAATGAGAAGCATCTTACGTAATCACAGCACGAAACTTTCTGCCACTCGGCTGTAGCAGAGAAGCTGGATACAGCTTTGATATTATTGGTATTTTTAGCCCAATAACCGCTGTTTTAATCAACGTTTATTCACCAAATCTTATCACGGTTTATATGTATTTCTTTAAAAGTTATTATTTCGGTCTATTTCGGCCAGGGAAGCTGGATTGCTTTGTTGTTTATTGATATTTTTAAAACTATAACGCTACATTTTTCAACATGTATTTAGCTGTTATCATGGTATGCATTTCTTTATTTTAATAATATTATTTCGGTCTTATTACCGGTGAAATATTACAGTAAATAGGACAGAATATGTCCCACGATGCAATGCGGGCATTGATTCACAGAATCAGACGGCGATCAGCTTGTCTTTAATGGCAGTATCGCTTCAATGTACGTAAGGGATAATGTAGAGCGTTGTTATAGTGAATACAACAACGACGTGGTGATCAGGACCCCGACGCCAATCTTCTTCCAGCGGATTTATTGATAGCTCTCCTCCAGAGGGAACAGAACTGCGTCCATGGCAATGCTTAGCAACGGTCTGTTATCAAGACAATAACAGACCGCATTGTAGCATTAGAATATAAGCAAGCCATGTAATAAATATATTTATTACATGGCTTGTTTGAATTCTAATGTAGAATGCGGTCTGTTATTTCTTGATAACAGACCGCTGCTAAGGATAACACACCGTTGCCATGCAAAAGCAGAGTGTTGCCATGGACGCAGTTCTGTTCACTCTGGAGGACAGCTATCAATCAATCCGCTGAAAGAAGTCCGGATAATTTAGCCTATCAGCTGTGGCAAAAAGTGGGGAAACGTGGAGCAACTTCTGTCCTCCAATTCAAGCAATGACAGCAGATCTGATGAGCGTCTATCGCTAGTATCTTTCTATACCGTCTATGATCGCAAGCTACGCAGTAACAGCCGTAGGGACAACAACGCTAATTTGTTAGCTTACATAGCAACTTGTTTAACGTTAACTTACAGGTGTGTCAACATGCAGCGGCTCTGCAAAAAGGAAACGAGATGAATGAGGACAGAAACGTCCACATAAATATTCCCAAAGAAGCCATTCACCGTGTCTCACTTCACCGTCAATAGAAATGTTCAGTTTAATGTAAATTAGAGCAGCCGATAGCCCGCGAGCTCACTACAACGCTTCAGCTAATGTTGTGTCAATTCATGCAGTGATTAAAACAGCAGCTGGGTCATTTGTGCACCACGGCAGCACCCCATAAAATATACGGCTACTACCACAGCCCGTAAGGTGGTGTTGAGTAGCTAATAGACGAAGGATTGCATTACAGAGTTTTTACGTTGCTATGGACGCAGGATTCCAACCGTGGAGACGGAACGGACTATTTTCTCTAGTGGAAGCAATACAATCGTATTTAAATCAATAAACTCCCATTTAAATCAATATTTTGTCAAGTTATTATTTGGTAAGTAGCCATGTAATAAGCGGGATAATGTAGAGCGAGGCGGTTGTTATAGCGAATACAACCCCTTCAGGCTGATTCAAGACCTGATCACCCTGTTGGGGTTGTATTCGCTATAACAACCGCCACGCTCTACATTATCCCTTACATAATCAGTGGTTTTGTCACCAGCAACAACACGTTGCTCAGTTTTGTTCCAGTAAAAGTTATGCATCGTAATAACGTTTAAAAAAAATCAGCTGAAGACTCCGGAAGTGACGTCGTAATTACCGCTCGGCAGATAGAAAAGATACAAATACATAATATTCGTAATATTTATGTTTTTGTCTAACGTTGTATTTGAGGAGTTAAACAATAACGATAGCATCAATAATAAAATACAGCTTCATGTATTTGTCTCATGTATTGTGTTCTCGGCCGGCCGGCGGGCGGCATCAATCTGAAACGGAATAAAGCCCACTCACGGCAGACAGCAGAAAGAGGAGCCGAACACGTCCTCCCACCCACCCCGGAAGAACTACAAGTGTTCAAGCTTTGTAACAGATTCTAGACCGCGTCTATAGTGGGAGTTGAAGTTTTTAAATATATTGGTATATTTCTCATAAGTAGAAGTTAGTAGTGTAGGTAGTGTAGAATTTTGGATACACCCTGGGGTTTTTTGGGATGGGGAACACACTGGTGTCATCAGATTTTAAAAATAGAATCATTAAATAGGGGAAAATAGCTTATTACCATATTTGACAGTGCTTACAGTGGAAAAACAGCTGGTCTTATGTGTGTAGCACATAAGACCAGCACACTTCTGTTGCTTACTGACAAGCCTTCAAACATGGACTTGGTTCAAGATTCAGAGGTCAATATTTCAAAGCAGGAGTAGCCTAATGTATGCTCTCCAGACTGACATATGTTACTCTCCAGGTTGAGACCTTTCCAACGATGTGTTTGCTATAGTCCTACGACAAGGTTTTCATTTTCACATATCATAGGGACCATTTTGCAAGCTATAGCCTACTTTATTGTCCCCAGAGGGATATTTGCATTGAGTTCAAATGCTTCACAAATAACACTTGACATATTGTTTTATCATACAGATGACAAACTTACGATAAAAAAATAAACAAAGTGATATGTAGTCACATTGAAGCACATCACACAGCCACAATCTATTGCTCATCTTTCACAAACAGTGAGCAACACATAACCCTATATGCATCACATCATGAAGCTATTCCCTGCAGCCTCAAGCAACATTGTTTAAAGTTTTAATTGAGGTAGGTCCAAATTAGGGCTATAGTTTAGAATTATTTAGTTTACATTAGGGTACCCATTTCTTCTGCCAGAGAAAGAGAGCTACTTGGCATGGAGAATAAAGATTGATCAGACCATATTATCTGTTCTCCCCTGAATAGTAAGCTTTAAATGAGATGTTTTTAGATATTGCTGACATATTAAAATGATCTGTATTGTATAACATAAACCCTCTGATTCACTGTGAGTGTCTGCTCTAAATGATAAGACACACTTTCAACACGGGCCTTCCAGCCAAAGGTGTTGTACACACCAAGGTGCCTATAGGAGCAGAGCTGATTGATTGGTTCATCATTTATGATGTCTGATACCCTCTGACCCATGTCACGACCAACTCCACGAGCAACTATAATATGTCTCAGCCACGCTCGCGTCTAAAGTTTTATCTCTTGGAGCATGCATTTCTCTAAATTCTTATTTTTATTTATGTTTTCTGCTGTCTGAAGGATGTTTTATTCTATTATATTTCCTGACTCTTGTTATGTGAAGCACAGTGGTCAACTTCTGTTGTGTTTACTTATGCTATACAAATAAATGAAATGAGTGAATGAATGAAACGCCTCATTTTGTGAAATGGTTGAATGAGATTGTTGGTATGGCACCACATTCTGGTCTCTATTTTAGCAGAATATGCAAAAGTACTTGTGTCTGTGTGCAGTAGGCTGAGGTAGAAGTGTGCCAAAAATGCCAAAACACATGTTTGTGTACACATACCCATACAAAGCTATACATCTCTGTGAACAAAAACCTCAGCAAAAATCTGCTTAAAATGCTTCCTAAAACTAGCCCCTTCTTAATTTTGAAAAGGTAGTCTCAGTAAAGGCTACAAAGGTTATAGCTACAAGCTGTAACCACGGTGATTGATATGAGGATCATCTTATGAATAATAATTAATATGATAGGCCTACCATAAATTATTTTAAAAAGTCAGTTATTTAAAACAACTAATAATGCAGTGTGATGTTAAATCAAATTAAGTCCCACACATAAATATCCTCATGTTTTTTTTTCCCCTTTAGTCTTTGCTATTAACATTCATCAACTGCTTTTTTTTTTTTTTTTTTTGATTTTCGTAATGCCATCACGAACTGACGTGAGACTGGGTTGGGATGTATTATAACCTACGAGAGATGGTCAGTGGTGCATGAAGCCATCATGGAGCCAGAAATGACCCGGATGAACGGCGCTGCTTCCTATCTGTGCGGCCCGTAGAGCAGCCCAAGCTGGCTACTTCTGGTTTAGTGCTACGTTAACTTGAATGGGGATTCAATTATTCAATTGTGCGGCTCTTCTAGACTTTCCAAATGTTATCGGACCGATTGGATCAAACTCTGAAAGTGAAGTGACTCATTTCACGGCGGTTGTGAAGCTAAAAAAAATTTATCCACTGATTTACAGACTTGTCTTTTGCCGTGTAACTCTAAGGGGAAAAGTCTTTTTGGGCCAGAGGGCATCACGTGACGTCCCGAGAGTTGCAATTCCACGGTTTGGTCGCTATGTTCAATTTGCTTGAAAGCGAGTAGCACTTCCTGGGGGCCTGCATACAACCATGACAACTTATGGTTGAAATTATGATCTATTCTATATATTTCTAATTGTCAACTAATTCAGTTCAGTCTTTAAATCTAAAGCCTGCTATTCTTCTGTGCCATAGAGCCTCACTTTTCTCCAAAATATATTAAAAAAACATATACATGAGCCACACTGTTCTGCTGGGAGACATGTTCATGAGCACTGTAGTTTATTTTAAGTTAATCCCACATACGGCGTCCTGCTGCCAGAAATACTCACAAGAAAACAAATGTGTATTTATCCACAGCTCAAACTAGTCCCACAACAAATGCACTATTTACTGTTTGCGAAAAACTACAGGGACCAGCTGTTTGAGGAAACCACTGGACCTTTTTTTTTTTTAAACTGAAACTATATATGTGTGACCAAATTTAAAGATGTATGTCTTCAGTTGGAACCAATGGATTTGGGGCTGAGTTCCACCAACAGGTTAGGTAGGTTTATTTGTCTATTAAGATCCCCATTAGCTCCTGTCTGTCTTAAACAGAAGCTACTCTTCTTGGGGTCTCTATTATTTCATAAGATTATTACATAAACTGGAATGCTTACATCCATAACATTCATACTAACAGTACATCCAAAGAACATACATCAAGTCAGAAAGCATTGTAATACAGATTACACATTATTGGTTCTGAGGGTTGTACCATGAAGTGAGATTAGTGGGTTAGAAGCAGTGTCTGGCTACTCCACACAGCATTCCTGGTTGGGAGGAAAACATGCTCTGGCTTAATGGCATTTCTTTAAACCAATCAGAATAGTCATGGGCGGCACTAACCTCCACACAGAGCCGCTGCAAAGTAGTCGTGCAAGAGAAAACTCACATTGGACAGATAGTCTAACCAGCTGTCTCAATTTACCCTGCAGAGATCTGAGGAGAAGTCAACAACAGTTCTCATTAATCCACCGAATTTAAAATTCGATCACAAAGAAAGCGGAAGGAAACGGAAAATACAAGCATCCGGTGGAATTTCCTGCGGCACTGGAGCAATCCCACAAGTGGAACGTCAAGGATATAGATTAACACAGCCGTGCAGTTACAGCAGCCTTACTGTAGGCATCACGTTGCTTTTTTTTTATCCATGGGAACCATTATCAGTTCTGCATAAAATCTGAGCAAGAACAGTTTTATTTTATTTGTAAGCTTGATGTAATTAATTGAGTTCAAAGTTCATTATTGATCTCGACAACAGGTGACAAAAAATGCATTAAGTAGCTGTTCTGGAGCTTTTGATCATATCATATGATCTTCATCAGCAGGTGAAGCTTGCTCAGCTGGATGGAAATCAAACATGGATGAACATCTCGTGCTCTGAACTACTGAATATGTAGATACCTACGCTTTTTCATGGCCACGTGCTGTTGAATCAAAACAACAGAGAAGCTCAGATTACATCACACGCAAAGGGAGTGTGACTTCATTCTCTACTCAGGGCACCATTACTTCTCTATATAAAAATTTTCTTTACTGCTATATTATGTAGAGTACAGCCCCTTTAAGGAAACAAATACATTGCTGGAAGATGAAAGAGACACATTAAGGTTTTGGTTAAGTAAGACTGCATTGCTTTCATGCTATTTCACTGTGAAACAGCTACAGTACGTACCCTTTGCATGTCAGGTGTAGCCTACCGCCTGAACCTTTTAAGGTGGTTAGAGGTATTTTTTCTCACGCTGGTTCCTGTTGTTCTAATGTTCAGATACCAGGGCTCAAAACATTTTGAGAGGCCATGCTAAAAGAAGGCAACACTTACTTACTAACTACACGCTGAGCTAATATATATATACGGCCTTGTCTCAAGTTGCGTAAATCACAGGGGTAATCATTAAGATGGTTTAAGTAGTTCACTGTGTGCTCTGTGATTATGATCTGAAAACAAACCATGGGGCTGGTGGATTACGGCCAATGGTGTTTTTATATCAGGAGGGGGCAGGAGAGAGAGAGAGAGAGAGAGAGAGAGAGAGAGAGAGAGAGAGAGAGAGAGAGAGAGAGAGAGAAACCAACTTAAGCCTTTGATCATCTGAGATGCTGAGTGTAGTGATTTACTGCACCCACAAACCCTTTGAAAGCCCAACTGCTGATGCGATGGGCCGGTCAGTCCTCTGAGCTTCACTCATGTATGTATTCATCTCTCCACACCCACACAAGATGTATGCATTGTATCTGTTCAGTCTGTGTTTAGTTGTAAGCCAAAATTTAGCAGCAATGTTTCTGAAACCATGCGTCAATGTGTAGACGGCACCCAAAAGGCTTCACAGTTACGATTACTTATAGTCCCACAACCAGCACTTACTTGTCAGCAGTAGGAGTGGGGGCTGTCAACGCGACTCGTGAGCACAGGCATCTGCCCATTATCTCACAATGGCATTAATAGGCCAACTGGTCTATCACTGACTAATAATTATTAGTTGTATGAGCTGCTGGTCTGTGTAACAAAAAAACGCAGCTCATAGCAAACACAAGTTAGTGATATGAAACAGTAAATGTTAAAGGTCCCATGGCATGAAAATTTCACTTTATGAGTTTTTTTTTTAACATTAATATGAGTTCCCCCAGCCTGCATATGGTCCCCCAGTGGCTAGAAATGGCGATAGGTGTAAACCGAGCCCTGGGTATCCTGCTCTGCCTTTGAGAAAATGAAAGCTCAGATGGGCCGATCTGGAACCTTGCTCCTTATGATGTCATAAGGAGCAAGGTTACCTCAGCTTTCTCTGCTTTGTCCGCCCAGAGAATTTGGCCCACCCATGAGCAAGAGAGAGACATCATGGCTTGCAAACAAGCAAACATGCAGTTGGTCAAGGCCACACCCCCACCCTCCACCTTGCCCCCCTCTCTCCTCCTCAATAGCATTTAAAGCTGCAGACACAGAAATGGCACGTCCTAAGGGAAGCTCATTGTGGCTGTAATTCTGCACCAAGGCTGAATTTCGGGAAAGAGACTTCAGATACAGTATTAGGGGACCACTAAGGCCTATATAAAAGCATCCAAAAAGCAGCATGTCATAGGTCCTTTAAAGGAACACGCCGACTTATTGGGAATTTAGCTTATTCACCGTAACCCCCAGAGTTAGACAAGTTGATACATATCCTTCTCATCTCTGTGCGTGCTGTAAGGCTGTCTGACGGCTCCAGCAGCATCAGGCCAGCACAGAACATGCAGCTGAATGGTTCCAGTAATCCTACTGCTCCGAATAAGTGACAAAATAACTCCAACATGTTCCTATTTACATGTTGTGATTTATAGAGTCACAGCGTGTACAAAAAACAACGTAACATGAGACACAGCCATCTTCTAACAGTAAACAAACCGGGAGCTATATTCTCAGACGGAAGAATATAGTACTTGGGCGGAGTGATATGCTCGCAGCAAGCCTGTCTGAGAATATAGTTCCCAGTTTGTTTACTGTCAGAAGACGGCTGTGTCTCATGTTACGTTGTTTTTTGTACACGCTGTTACTATACAAATCACAACATGTAAATAGGAACATGTTGGCTTTACTTTGTCACTTTTGTCACAATTCGGAGCAGGAGGCTAGTTGGAACCAGTTACCTGCAGGATCTGTGCTGGGCTAAGCTAATGCTGGAACACACAGCACGCACGGAGATGAGAAGGGTATGTATCAACTTGTCTTACTCTGGGGGTTACGGTGAATAAGCTAAATTCCCAATAAGTCAGCGTTTTCCTTTAAGGCTTCTAATAAGAAAAAGAAAAGGGTCAGAGCATTTTCATATGGATCCATTAGATGTTTAGTGAGATACCACAAAACCAGTCTGTTATGAAGATTTTATCTTCAGAGATACAGTCATAGGTAATGTTATCTTGTCAATGTCAGTGCATTCTGTCAAAGTAGTACACATTAGCCTTTACTGTGGATCCAGTCTTTCATGTTTATTTTTACATTAAGCTGAAGAGCAAAAAGCCACAGCAAACTACTGTGTGAGAGCACCAATGATAAAGATCTCCCTCAAGTAAAATAAATCATGTTTGGCTCGCCCTGTGCTCATTACAGTCATATATTAAGGATGATAGTATCATTGTGATCTCTATGGAGTTATTTTAGTTTCTTTATAACCAAGCAAAAAAAAAAAGGTTTGAGACCAATATTCTCTCACTGCAATCAAAAACCAAGTGGTTTTTTTGCATTACAAAAAGTTTTGCTTGCGAGTCTGAACTTTAAATGTATGCTAAGGCATACATTTAATGTGACATGCTTCACATATGCTTCAAATATGAAGAAATGTATATACTGTATATCATTAGTAAACATTGATTTTGTGATCATTCACTTAAAAAAAACACTCTGATTTTATTTGGTTCGTAAAATCACAACTGAATCTACCCTTCTTTTTTATCAAATAGATCCCAAACCGAGTTGAAAGTTTTGAAAAACCCAAAGGGCAGGTTTGATCCAGATCAAATGTAAGATCGGATTACGTGATATGATGTCAGTTCGGAATCCCTCTTTTGCTTTTGAAAAACCCATTTCCAAGATTTGATCCAATCCATGATCCGAAATCCCACTGGATTACTTTTGAAAACTAGGCCTGCAAGATTTCCCGTATGTAAAGTTTTTTTTTTAATATATTTAACGGTGTCAAGATCACGGAGTCTGTCTCTTTTGTTTAAAAGAATGACACAAACTTTATAGCTAACAATAGCCGTCTTAGCATGAAGCTTCACCTATCTTTAATGCACTCAGAGACATGTGTAGCTAAGCTAAGGTTAGCTTCTCACACAGTGTAACGTTAGACGAAATCCAATGAGACTGAATGAAATGAAATTTGCAAATTTTTGACAAAATGATGTGACTATGTCAGGTGTTGTGAATTGAGAATTGCATCCACTCCAGAAGCAAGCTTTGGTACTTCTACTATTACAGAGTCTAAATAAAATATTGATGACTAAACGTTCTAAAAATGATTGATTTCAGATAATTTATCATAATTTATGAACATGACAAAGAAGTTTATTTTATTTGTTATTTTCCTTATGGATGTAATTCCGGCAGGGATGGTCTGGGTAGGCTATGTTGTAGATAGACAGTCATTTTAGCATCTAACTTTGGCCAGCGGGAGGTGCAAAGAATGGAGTTCATATGCATTGTTTTGACTGCACTGATCTGGACACATTCAAATCAGTTCTCAAAACCCATATCTTTAGAATAGCCATCACCCTATAATATCATATCATCATATCATCATATTTCATCTACTGTTTGGTGCTGGTTTTATTGTTTCACTTGTTTCTGATATGTTTGTTTTTATTCTTTGTGTTTTATTGCTTCAATTGCTTTTTTGTACTTACCATGATTTTATTGTAAAGTGTCTACCCTGTAAAACCATTTGTATCATATTTGCTACGCAAGTTTTTGAAACCTCTATCTCATCAAGTTGATCAATAATTTCCTTAAACACCTATTGTATCTAATCTGATACATGTATTCTGCCCTCTAGTGGAGTATCATGCCACTACAAGCATTGGAAGGTATTTTTTTTCACCTTTTCAAAATGGCTGCTGTCATTAAATCCTCCACACACTTTTGGCAGGGAACAAGTTGCTAATTTTCATATATTTATGGTAAGAATAACATTTATGTTATTACTATTTTTTTAAATAAATATCTTCTTTATTGAAACAATGCATAATTACCTAAAAATTAATTATTTATATTATAGTTAAATCGTGTTAAAAATGTGTGTATCAAATTTGATACTGCAGGGATTTAAGGTTCTTTATCCCTGAACTTTCAAGTCACATTTTTGTAATGTAATCTACATAATGCCTACCACTATACAAACACACACTATTTTGATGATTTAATTAATGTAATTAATGACTAAAATGCCATCTTAAAATACATTTTGGGTATTTAAAAAATAACAATAACATAATCACTATACTATATCGACCAATTTGTGTATTTTTAGATGTGAAAAAGACTAGAGGAAGAAGAAGTATATTAAAAATGTCATTAGCATGATAGTACATGGCAAATCAAGTGACATGGAGCAGTTAGGGGAAGATGATGAGGAGGAGGAGGAATGGACTCCTAAGGTTATGCATGATAATGGAAGTTCAGATAGCAGTGATGAGGAAGACTATCCAGATGAAAGTGTAGCCCATAAAAGCATGGAAGTTGAGGTCCCAAAAACAACAAATTTTTGTACCTAAAATGAACATTGTTGTGAGTAAAACGTTGCCCAAAACGCCCAATGTATCAAACATGATACAAAAAATATATCATAAACAAAATCATATGGCAAAAAAAAAATGTTGAATTTTGTAATAAGGTTTAATAAACATATGAATTCCAAAAAATTAGAATTTTCTGGTTATTTTATCATGTGTCAGGCTCCCTATATAAATACAATGTATTCATTATTATTATTGTTTTATCACTCTTTTGACTTCATATTATGCATAGTGATACCTGCCTTTTATCTTTTAATGTCAGAATTGAAAATCAACAAAGACCACTTATTTGTGTAAGCAACAACACTTTTTTGAAATGCAAAAAAACACACTTGGTTTTTGATTGGAGTGAGATAAATATGGTCTCAAACCTTTTTCTGTTGTTACTTGGGTTATAAAGAAACAAGAATCACTCCATAAATCTCAAATTGGCACATTTTATGGAACAGTGAGAGCAGATCTGCATGATGATAAATGTGCTAATATAAGTGTGAAGTAATGTTTCTTTTTTTAAATGGTGGATTGTGCTTTTTGCAGCCTCTCCAGCTGCTTGGTGGATGTCCTGGGAGATGAGTCATTGATGAAAATCAGCTTCCTTCTGAAGTCTGTAGCTCTGAAAGATGTTTTGTTCCCTCAGTGACATGGTACATGTTATATATTGGCCAAGAGATCTTCCTTCTACAAATATAGATTCAACAACGCTGTGGAAATATTGGTTCTTGACCAAGAACTTTTATTGTGAGATTGAAGCGAGAAGTCTACAAAGCATCCATATAAAAAAAAACATTAAAACATTAAAATTAACACCTGAAATTCCTCTATTCTCTCTCACTTCCCTCAGAAGTTTGTTCTCTCAGAACTTAGGAGGCACATTTTCCACAAGGACACAAGTATCGACTTTCTTGGACGTGATAATTAACTTTTATATCTTGAACAGTGGGCTGCACAAGAACTTAAATTACTTTAATCACCTGTATAATACTGTAGTCTTTCAACTTGATTAGATCTGATTTATTGAAATTATCAAGTTAATGATGGATTGTGGATTTTGAAGAGTCTGAAACCAAACCCACTGCTCACATTTGAAAAGGGTGTAAGCTATGTTGTGCTTCTGCTTGAAGAATATGGCCTCTTTTCTTTTAATGCCCTCCAGTAAACTCCAGAGCTTGCAGCAACATGTTCAAACTGTAATGCCTCCCATAAGTATCCAAGTGTACTATGGTTTTTCCTTTGTGAATGCCATGCAGTGTTTGTGGATTGGGCTTTCAGCTAGCATAAAGCATAAACATATGAGGCTGGTAATAAAGGAACCTGAGGACTGCAAGCATGCAACAGTATGGTAATGCTCCAAGAAATCTTATTTGTGCTTTTCATGGCCTAAGCCTCTTGTCTCTAATCTATTCCACTTGATGTGTAGGTGTGTATGGGTGTGAAATATGCTTTCCTTTCATGGCAAGGATTGCACATTGTTCTTGCCAACAGGAAGGAGAACATGTTAGGCAAGATTTGGCACGATTTTCTAAAATCCAAGCACGTACAAAGCAGATTCAAAGGAGGAGAATAAAAAGCAGTGTAGCTCTGAGCATTTAGGGGCTTTGTACGCACCACAACATCATCATTTCGTGGTTATGAACAATTATCTCAGTCACAATACAGATGCGAGAAGATGTCATGACCCTTAGATGATTGCTGTATCTCCAGGGGAGCCTTCAGGAAATAGACAAAGGTTGCGTTCTCTTTTAGAGAAAAATAAAATACCACACCTCTCATGACTGGATAAATATTGCATTTACATGAACCACACATTATGCCACTCCTCAGCTATGTCCAGTTAAATTAGTAGATTTCACTGTCAGTTAAGTTGACATGATGAAACCACAATGAAATGTCTATAACGGCATAAAATGTGAAGCCTCCTACTGAGAAAATAGAGCCTTTCAGCAGGTGATTCTCTCCATTTTGTAATCCAGAGTTTCAGATTAGACTTCTGCCAAAATACTTAATGTTACTGGAAACCCATGCTGGGAGATTTTTAATGTATAGCCTTATGTTATTTATAATTACCACATTTCTTTGGATTTCATATCCTTGGGTAAAAATACTTGCATAGATGTAGGTGACATCTGCCCAAAAGGGTTGATTTTGCAAATTTAAATCAGAAATGAATGCTTGTTTCTCCAGAGTTAAAGAGACTCTACACAGGCTGTGCCAGTTGGTCATGTGTCGTAGTGATGAGCAAATTTATCAATATGCATCAATTCATATAATATGACCTTGATCTCTCCATCAATGCATGTGTATAGGTCGTGTTTATGCTTTGCATTTGTAATTAGTAAAAAAATAAAATGACAATGGAGTGAAAACATTAAATTCCCCTCGGTGATCAATAAAGTATGTCTCCTTCTTTCTTCAACTAGATTATATATATAGGTTATTTGACAACCACAGATGAATTTTGATTGTAGTCGTTTTGTGTCTCTTTGTAGCTGTTTTGTGTCTCTTTGAGTGTCTTTGTAGTCGTTTAGTCTCTCTTTGTAGTCATTATGTGTCTCTTTGTACTCGTTTTGTGTATTTTTAAGTGTCTTTGTAGTCATTGTGTGTCTCTTTGGACTTGTTTTGTGTACTTTTAAGTCTCTTTGTAGTCATTGTGTATCTCTTTGTACTCGTTTATTTTTAAGTCTCTTTGTAGTTGTTCAGTGTCTCTTTGTAGTCATTTTGTGTCTCTTTGTAGTTGTTTTGAGTCTCTATTTGTTTTAAAGCTCCTATCAAAATGATCATCTTGTCATCATTTTGCGTCTCTTGCGTGTAGTTGTTTTGTTTCTCATTGTAGTCATTTTGTATTTGTAGGTGTTTTACATCTCTTTGTAGTCATTTTGGATCTTATTGTTGTCATTTTGTATCTCTTTGTGATCATTTTGAATCTAACATAGTTGTTTGACTGACTTTCCAATAAGACATGTTAACTAACTTCAAACAGAGGTTCTGACACAGAGGCCTTAGTCCATCAGACTTTGCCTGCTAGGCCTATTCAGTAATCCATCCATATAGACCCTTATGTAAAGTTTTAGTATTACATATCCTTCATTCATCACTTCCTTTCTCTCCAAACCAACTTCAAGACAATGTGTGCCTTCACAAGTTAAAAATGGAAACTAAAGTGTATGCTGTGAAATGCTCACCGAAGAAGCTTTCCATGTTCAATTGTAAAGCCATTCACACTGTCTTTCACAGTAATAAGCCTCAGTGTTCAGTGTCTGAACAAATGAGATTCACAGTGCTATATTAGATAATGTTAAATTAAATCCATACCTCAAGTTAACTTGCTGCTTCTCCCGTGCTCCTGAGACGAAAAATCTAATATTGTTTGTGGAATTAATGCTCCTCTGTGAGAAAATCTTTAGAACATTATTGAATGTTTGTTTGCTGGCTTCACTGTATCCATTTTTCTAAACAATAAATAATCCATGTGTGTAAAGCAATGAAAGTATGCAGATCACCTGCAGACACTCCACAACTACAGCAACCAAGTCAAAAGGCGAAATAATGATAAATGCACTGGACTGATAAATGTTGGCAATTCAAGGTGCTAAAATAGTAAAGCGTTACCAACCGCATTACTGCGTTACGGTTGGCCAGTTGGAAAACAATTTGAATCCCAGCTCTTACTTGTACTACAGTTTTTAGTGTTCACTGGGTGTATGTTTTTAAATAAGAATATGTAATTATAGTTATATAATGTGAAATAAATCTAATCACCTCTTTTATATGTATCAGCATACGGCTGAAAAGTTTCCTCATTTAAGTGTGATTTATGCTTCTGCGTTAAATGTATGCCTTAGCTACATATGTCTATGGAAACACGGACCCTATGCTGGATCCTACTTGCGTTTCATTTCCCCCGACTCATTTCCTGGTTCTTTTTCTCCATAAATAACATGAAATCAACTTTTCCTGCTACAGATTTCCCACCTCGGTCAGAAAGCACAGGGGAGACACTGTGTCTCACTCTCACTCTCTCTACCACACACTCCCCACGCACACACACACACACACACACATGCCAGCCCTGCTATTCTCTTAAAGAGATCGACGCACACGCCAATGCACAAGTATAAACTTCAGGCCACTTACGTAGGCTATGGACAAAAGCTCTGTGTGGAGCCTCTGCAGAAGCATAAATCACGCTTTATTTTTGTCTATTACCACAGTCAATGTGTC
This sequence comes from Perca flavescens, assembly GCF_004354835.1. Taxonomy (NCBI): domain Eukaryota; kingdom Metazoa; phylum Chordata; class Actinopteri; order Perciformes; family Percidae; genus Perca; species Perca flavescens. The sequence continues at coordinate 10,723,342 of NC_041333.1, forward strand.
AAATCATGAATGCTGCTGAAATGACCTTGAGCAAGACACCTACTAATTTATTCTGACTGAGCATGAACTCAATGAATTTTACTGAATGTGAATGTGAGACAGACAGGAGTAGGGGGTCCCTGCTGAGACAAAATTATAGAAAGTCCCTGGTGCGTAGGTGGAAAACGTAACGCAAAAAGGTGCAAAACTTTCCCAGAGAGTGAGAGAAAGCTGAGATTTAATGATGATTAAGATACATTTCATGCTACACTGAGAAATATAAATTAGAGGTTTTTGCTCAGACGGTGTCAACATAGACAGACGCTCTGGTTCATGACTTCGTAAAATGGAGAACATGTGTTAAATGTAAAAGTCTTTTCATTGCCACATTTAATTAGAATACTGTATGCTTAGTCTCCTAATGCCTTTTTGTCACAAAGAGAAGTTTGCACCCTGCCCCCTTTTATTTATAATAATGTTTTAGAACTGTATCTATGGGCACTGATATACTTTAGGTTGCACACATGATTATTTTGACATAAACAATAGGGATATTTTCTGTTTTTATTCAGAGGATCAGAAATTTTGGAAATTACAAAATTGCATCTGGGCTCCAATTATTCAATACTGCTTAGAAAATTGAACTGATATGCATTACACAGACCTTAAAGCCAGAGAGCTGAGCATTTTGTGGTGAAAATTAAATACTTTCAGCCAGAAAACGCTCATTCTTCCTCAGGAGTGTTTTAATCCAAATTTCCTTTTCCTTAAACTTAACGAGTCATTTTGGTGCCTAAACTTAACTGTCATCGCCATGGCCCCAGAAAGGAGTGTCATCTGGCACTGCCTGTAGCTGGCTCACAGTCACCTATTGGCGGCTAAACAGCTGCCACTGGAAGCCGGCACCCTGGAGCTCTGTAGCGGCTAAATACATCCAGCAACTTCCGCTCTGATTTTATCCTTCTATTGCACTATAGACTGTTCACGTAACAGCGCCTTAGTTAGTATTTTTATTTTCCGCTATGGAAATGTCACTCACTAATTCTCTGAAGTACCAATAGTAGAACTGATAACTCTGGACCTTATCAATAGTCCAGTTTTTACTCATTCAATACAGTTTCCCGGGGGCATCCCTAATTAACAATAAATTATATATGACTGTGTTACACCTAGTGATGAGGGATAATTATCACCCAACTTTGCACTTCCCCTCAGCTCTATGGGGTGTTTTAGAGACTTTTAGCTCATTGTTTTGGTTTTACGGCTTGCAACTTTGCTATTTACTGTTAATATGGCTTTAACTATGCATTACACCATGTCTACAATGTGTATCCTGTGTTCCTTCAGAGCATTAGTTGTGTGCACATTCTCAGATATTGAGGCTATGCATCCACAAGCTGCAACTACAGTAAGCACATGAGATAGAATATTAGGATGTGCAGTGAGCTAGCAGTCTCTGCACAACAATAGCCGGATATTATGAAGAGAAAGTCAAGCTTTTTGTTTTTCTGCAATGACCTTATTAACCATGGTGACCTTCAGCCCTCATCTGCCACCGAGTGGATAATAATCCTCCTGGTTCTGTAAACACAAAGTATGCGTGCAAGTATCTAAAGAACGGTGTTACCATGCTGTTAAAAGCAAATTATAATTTCCAAATCATGTTGTTTGCTGATGTCCCGTTCTTAATGTCTGTCCATAGTTGGGTTAATTTATGCCACAAGTGGTGAAGCCAAAGACAAATCTTCATACTTGTCAATAAAGTTCTAACTAAAGGACCCAACAATAGACTGTATAAAATTACCAACATAAGAAAAAAATGACTCCCAATTTCTTCGATGTGGCATGAACAGGGACGTTGTTAAGCCTATTTTAGGGGGGCTGAAGCTACCCCAAAATGTTCCTAAGCCCACCTAAATAATAATAAGAACAACAATAACAATTTGATTAATCCATAACCGTATCCTCATTCATAGTTAGACAAATCATATACAAATGATATATATCCAGCTACAAAAAAATAGCCGAAAGAGTTGTTGTGCTATCAAGATAATGCACCGCACCGTCTGGTTGCATTGGTGTGAACTGTCAGCTTTCAGAGCGTTGCAGACTGGAGCGTTGCAAGTAACTGGGGGATTCATTCTCGTCTCGTCGCTACTCTTTGGTCTGAACTTGCTATGCACCCCCCCCTCTCCCCCCTCCCTCCAAACACACACACACACCGATACACGCTAATGGTAAAAGGAAGATTGATTACACCTACTGTGATACAGAGTGAAATTGTAAGATGTTTTTAATTATCTGCTTACCTTTAGCTACGTTTTCTTGAGGTAAAGGAAAGGGGATTTTTGGTGTGCTATGGAAAACTGTAGTCTAGCTAGAGTGAATGAGAGAAATACAAGAAATGGTTAACTTAGCAAGCTAATCACAACTCTTTATTTATTGCCAATAATATAGCCTATCTCTATAGTAGGCATATTCTAAAACGATATCAATCCCCATAGAATGTTGTTGTCACTGAAAACTAAATGTCATAAGGTCCCTGTTAATGCTATTGTACCGTTGTAGCCTTCAATTCATTGAGCAGGTACTATGCATAGCCTAAACAAAATTATTTCATTATATTTATTATATATGCTAGCTATATTCTTACCAATTTAACTTTCTTCATTCATTGGCTGTGATAAATTAAATAAATATGTAGATGTTGCAGTTATTTCTTGTACTGCTATTTGTCATATTTGTTTAACTTACCAACTTATTAGCTGTCTGGCCTCTGTCAGTTTTTGGACATTTTGGATGTTGTTTCATGTGACCAATTTGCATTATAAAAGTCCTGAAATTAGCATCAGGTTTTTTTTATCTTAAAGGATAAGACAGAAGGAACAGAGTAGAAATGGAAGAAGGGGATATGTCTGTCACTTTTTACTTGTTAACATCTTGATTTCTTGACTGGTTGTTGACATAAGTGTAGCTCTAAAACAGTAACAAAAGATGTGGGTGCAAAGATTTTGCAAACGCAAGTTACAAATACCCTGAGGGCTAAGCCTAGTGACGTGCCTGGGCATGAATATAAAATAATTAGTGCTGTCAAACAATTAAAATATTGAATTGTGATTAATTGCATTAATGTCATAGTTAACTCGCAATTAATCGCACATTTTTATCTCTAAATGTCCCTTGATTTCTTTTTGTCCCATTATTTTTTTCTCATTTTAATGCTCTTATCAACATGGAAAATTGGATCCGCTTGCTTTGTGCTTTTGTCGCCTGGCTTTGACGAGGGGGCGGAGAATTCACATCAGCTGTGTGCTTGGCCATCAAGTGGCATTTCTGACTGGACGTGCTGCGCTGATAGCTCAGTTCACAACGACAAAACACACAGATCACTTTGGTCTTGTCAATGGAACCATTTGGCAACTTTTTAAAAGTAAACTTTCCATTCAGAATCTTATTGGCATCCATTTCGGCTTCTCGCTGGTATGGATTACACAATGATATCTGGCTCAGTCTATAAGGCGGCACAGAATTTTCCTGTCTGTTCTCATCAGTGGTGTCAACATGACAGGCAAAAGCAAATTTGGCAGGCTGACTCACACAGGAGCTGAGAGAGGGCTGGTTGCAAGGTTAATTGGCAATGGGAATAATTGGCCACTGGGCTCAATTTGTCTGATGGGGGGAATTGGAAACCAATCTTATTGTCTGTTTGGAAGCAGTCCATGCAATTCCTCAATGGAGGCATCTTTATCTGATGCTCTCTGCTTGAACTGTATCTTCCTCTCTGATCACACTTGCTACGAATGGCTGTGCTGGCACTGAGCTGGAACATTCTAACAGCAGAGGTTTTGGAGAGTTATATTTTGAAATCAATATTTAAGTGTCCCATACTATGTGCAGACTATGTGCTTGAAATGCATTAACGTTCATTAAATATCTGATTTATTAACAGCAAATGTAACTAACAGAAAGTACAGTTTAAATACTAGTTTCTACTTAAGTATTTTGCTGCTATGGGTTATATACTATACACATTTTTGATTATGCATAAATGTATATGCATACATTTCTGATTATGTGTTCGATAAAGTGTGTGTTTTTTTACTGCAGAGCCTCTCACTCCTAGCTGCTTGCTAAGCACAGCCTTGTCTCGAGGGCATGATTTGTCTGCTTTTCTGTTGATGGCTATTTGTATCCACAAAGAGAGGATCAACAGAATCAGCATGTGAAATTGATTTTCTCTACAACTACATGTAAATGAACTTTCCAATGATTTTCAACTCATAGCCGATAATGCAAATTTAAGGGCGTTTGGCCTTGTTTTTATACTCTAATTCAACTCAGACTGCCTAATGTAATGACATGTGCCAGACTGCTTTACCTAAGATAAAATGGAAACAATATTCATCATGAACACTTTTGGTTGAGATTAAATCTCTTAGGTTCAGTCTATTTCTTTAATCAAAAATTAATTGAATTGAATGTCATACTGTTATGATATTTAAATATCATTTGATGCTTGAGTTATCATCTTATGTTAAATGTGATATTAATACTACATGTTGAATGTTAAATATTTAGAGAGACTATAAAACAAATATTGAACATTTGATGCTCAAAGGATCATTATTGTTTAGAGCTCTTGACAGCCTAAACGGTGTTGTAATATTATTGTTGCTAGATTGGGATTCCTCAGGGATCCTTGAGGGGCTCTCAGGAAATTTGTCAGCAAAATGATAAGCAGTTCAATGTATTGTTTCCTTATCAATCAATCTTTTGCCAACCTATATTTTCTCTCAACCTATTCCTATATATAGTCTAATTCTACACTAAATCAAATCCGACAAACAACATACATTTTCACATGGATAGAAGAGATACATTGATATACATAACTAATAGTGTATAGCATAAGTATTTTTAATTGAAGAAACATAAACTCATTTACAAACTTCCAAACTGTAATACATATCTGTTCTTTCAGCATCTTATTGGGATTCCATGGATACAGTTTTACCATTAGATTTCTGTTGTGCCAGGCAATCCAGATAAACAATGTATTACACAACATATTCTCACTCCCATCTCGTAAAATATGGACGCTTGGTCAGGTGCCTTTGTCGTTGTTATTGACGCTGAAAACCTCATATAAAGCGTCATATAACGCGCTTTATCTAAACTTGCTTGGTCAGGACTATTGGCGTCCCTTTTGACGCAGTTATGTTAACGATAAGGTCGTGGGTGGGCTTACGTTTCTGTGACAGGCGGGAAGAACAGGGCGGTTGGGTTTAGGAAAAAAGAAAGCGACTTTAGGGAACTTGACGCGAGACACAACCACCGGTGAAAGTCTTGTTTTTGACCATCCACCACCCCAACCAACCTCCCTACCCGGAATTTCGGCCTTACATACTACTCGCTACCGTAGTCGCTCTTAGTGTTACTTCATCTTCAAACCCCGTGGAACTGCTGCTCTCCCCGGTAAGTTATACAAACACGCTGAAGGGCGCTTTTTTTGTTGCTTCTTTTGTTGCTTCAGACGCTGACAGCCACTGTCCAAGCATCCGTATTTACAGGGTTACATTACTTTTTTATAAGGTTTAATAGCGGGAGACCCACAGTTTTATTATACCCTCATTAAGAAGTCTTCTGATGCCCACAACAGTCAGGAAATTGTGTTTTATTTTTTATTGCCGTCTGTATGATAAGAGTTCCATCCACTGCATTTGTTAACTATTAGCATGCCTTTATTAGCTTGGCTACTTAACTAACTACACTTTTTCACCAATATAATTGTAATTTTTCCATAATAGTAAGTAACTATAATTTAGAAGAACTACTAAGGGACCGTGTATACTGCCCTGTGGTATCTCATCATCACATACAATGGCGGTTTTGCTTAATCACATTAAATAACTTCCTTGACTTGTTTGACAAGAAAGCTTCCTAAACTATCCTGTGATTCACAGTGTCAAAAGTTTTAAAAAGTACATACATTGAAAATAAATAGTAAATTGCAAAACAAGATTACAATATTTATAATATTTACTAAAATAAATAGTTACTCTTAGGGTGTTCAGTTAATTGAGTTGTTTTTTCTTCTAGAAACTAGGAGTCATGTTCTGTTCAGAGAAGCAAGACAGATGAGACCTGCAGGGAAATTAATTATTAATTATTAGATTATAAAAGAATGAAAAATTGGTAGAATGCATTTAAATTCACAGTCAATTAGCAGGTGAAACAAAAATAATACAAATTGTAGATTTGTACAATTTTCTTAAAGTAACAAACATAACTGGAATACATTGTACCTCCATCAAGTGGTTTGTCTTTTCAGATGATAATGAAAAACTAGAAAAAACTTAAAAAGATACCAGCAAAAAAGTTTCATTTTGTGTAGCAGAAATACTGTATATGTATATTTTGGTCCAATTAATGAACTTGTGATCCTTTCAGATTTATCTTGTGACCAAGGCTGTAGGAAAAACTCTATGGTGTGTAAACGTCAATATCAGTTGAGGATTAGAAGTCTGATTTTACTGTGTTATATATAGACTTTAATATCAATCTCTAAGCCCTCATCAAGTAGTTAACTCACTTGGTAAAAAGTTCTGAAGAATTAAGATGAGCAAAGCTAAACAAAGAAGATAACTACTTACTTTGGTGGTATTTTATTAATTTTCTTATTCATTCATTCCCTCTATTTCACTTATTTATTCTGGCTATATTTATCTGATCACACTCCCTTTTTTTCTTCTCAGATTTTTATTTTACCTAACAAACTCCATTGGTCATATTTTATTTGTTTCAATTCAATAGTCTAAGTATTGATTGTTTAATTTGACTTGAGTTCCTGTGATAGGAACCCCTTTATAAATGGCTGTTGCAATAGAGGCCGGTGTAAACAGACTTCAGTTCATTAGATGCACTTTTAATCCATCTAATAAAATGTGTTGTCTGTTAAATGGTGCGTCCGAGGTAAAATTCTGGTGAATTTAGATGTGACTTTCCTCCTTTGACCCCTCTGATCAGCAAATAATGTGACACACAAAAAAAACTGCCATTTGGCCGAGCGTCAACTATCTTGCCACTATCAAAGTCACTGAGGTCACTCATTTTGCCCATTCCAATGCTCAGCAGAGCACTGTGGAATATGTACAATACGGATGTGAAGATGGGGGTTCACATGATAAACCGACAACTCTATGCCCGTATGCAGTATATGATGTACATGCCATGACTTGTTTGACAACTAATACCTACCATACACAATAAGAATCTGAAAAGACTTTGAAAAGACTAAAGTATTTATTTTAAGTTTTGCATCTTTGACTCAAGTTCAACATGCAAATATTATTATCAGTCAGTGTCTTTTAGTGAGGAGTTGATGTAAAGATGGATTTTTCTTCTTGATTCTTTATTTAGTTTGCATTTTTCACTGCATTGCAAAGTTCCTCACAAATGATAATTAATTCCAGATATTCATAGTGCAGGCAACTGAATCTTTTTCATATGCAGTCAAATTGCTGATGCACTTGCACTTAAGTGCATCTGGGGATTTATTTACTGTGCTTCCATAATTCAGCTGACACATGAGATCAAATTAGATAAAATTAATTTAAGATGAAGTTAAAGATGAAAGTCAAATTTCTTTTCTTTCTATGACACTCCAGGCCCTGTTTTAGTGATTACACAGTGTCAATGGTTTTGCAAATTAACCTTGGCACAATCCTCGGTAACAGAATTCCCTGAATAAGCCAGTTTGAGAAAGGTAGAGTTGTGTGGAGGAACCTTTTCCGACAGCTTTTTCTGAAAAAGTAATATGATGAGAAATGTCTTCATTTTCTGTCTCTTTGAACACGCGTTCAGATGTTAACGTGTTCGCTCTTTTTCCTCACTCCCACAACCTCATTCCAATTTCCCTTTAACTTCTCTGTCTACATTTAGTTTTCAAACTTATCCAAATGTGAATGGGGTATATGTTAAATTATATGAACTAAACCACTGAATACACAAATAATCAACATTGTCAGTAATAGATTGGACACAAGTAACACAAGTATACAATGTAGAAGAATTGGAGCTAAGTATGTGTTCAATGTCACCTCCCTTGTAGAACAATTTAGTTCATTATAATGCAGTTGTGGGATGCTCACCTTACTCTGACTTTCTGCTCAGATGGTAGCAAGTCAACCTTTCATCCAAAAGCTCTGCTAAACAATGCTTCCCTAATCATTAAAGTGGCTAAGCCTGCAGATGAGTTCATTGGGTATAACGCACCCGTCACAGTAATCATTACTGACAGGACATGCAGCTGCTAATGATCTTCTCTTAATCACACTTAATCAGGTAATAATGATTCTGAGGTGAGAAATGAAGTGCTTGCTCTGTGCTTTCGCCATGGAGAGGCCTTCTTTCACTTGACTGGTTTTGTTGTTGGTAGGGAGACTAAAGGGGGCGGTGCCTCCATATGCTGCACTTCTCCCCACTCACAGGGTCACTTGTTTTGATTGGAGGGATGAGGGATTTATGAATTAGGTCCTAATTCATGCCGTGATGTGTGACCACGGACCTGGATCATAAAGGGCGGCTGTGAGACGGGACATAAAAATACACACTGAGATTTACTGTGCTGGGAGGAGAAGATAAAGTACTACACAGACATGTTGGAAGATATAAGGTAATAAACACTACAGGTGGGAGTAAGTCACGCATTTGCAAGTCACAAGCAAGTTTCAAGTCTTAACGTCTCAAGCCACTGTGTGGTCAATCGAGTCAAGGCGAGTCCCTTCTGCTGTAAGTCAAGCAAGTCACAAGTCAAGTCGTAGACATTTCTGATGATCTACCCCAGTTTCCACATTTAAATCATCCCTTTGGTTTGGTTGTACTCTTCATCTGTCAACAGTAAACAGAAGAGAAAAGGAAAAACAAAAGAATTTGCCCACATTATGATCGTCCTTGCATAGTTTATTATAAGAAATCTAGTTTAGACTGTTCAGATGATAAGTTATTGAGCGCAACACGGACACATGCATTATAATACAAAACTGCATGTTTATTAGGATCACAAAAAACACGGATTAAGCACTTAACGAACAATGATCCATAACAAGGACGACAATTCTCTTTGGATAGCCTTAGTCTAATCACATTTAACAGGAGTCAGGAGGAGACACACCGTGTTGACAATTATAACTTGTGTTTGGATCAAAGTATGGGTTTAAGGTTAAGTTAATTAATACGTATAGAATAACATTTTGGCTCCGGGTATTTAAATATTTTAACTGCTAAACCATAAAATGTATTTGATAAGCCAAACGAGATTAATTGACAGAGCACATCACACCTTTCGTCTGTATCTTCACGGATAAACAAATAACATATGGAACCCTTGATAACCTGTTTGTTTATCTATTTTTATAGGTTTTTAGAATGCAAGCTAAGTCTAAAGTAGGTTTTAAATATATAAGTTTGCTTTTCAGCTAACATTTAATCAGCCGATTAATTAGGTAAAAGACACATTTACATACCCTTTCTTTGTGGGTTTTGTAGTGAAGGATGAAATTAGATGTTGTGGTGGTCGTGTGCGTGAGCTGCAGACCATGCACACCGCTGTTCTCTTCTTACTATGTTCATCGACTACATAATCCTTGAACCCAAATGTTCTTATTTTTGGCATAACCCCCCACCCCCATCTTGAAAAAAAGCAAATATTACTTCATATTACTTATATTAAAAGTCAAGTCCTTTTGAGTCATCTGTCTTAAGTCTATCTCAAGTCTCAAGTCTTTAATACCAAGTTAAAGACACACAATAATCCTAACCCGGGTTCTCCACCAGGCGCGTCTGGGAGTGTTGGAGTGTTGTAGAGGAGACATTTCCGATATTGGGGAGTGTCTACTGGTAAATTGACTGGATGCTCTTCCTGTGTCACTTCCTGCCCAGCTGAAAATAGACCTGGTGCGTATCTTTAGCGGAGCCCTTTCTGGGACGCGCCGCGAAGCGGGTGGTGGAATATCAAGCATGATTTGGATGGCCGCAATTGCTTGAAGGGGTTTTTCAATGATAATCATATTTTGTATATACTGAAAACTTCCAAACATAGGTTCAGGGTCCTAAAACACAGGGCTTTCAAATAGGAGACCCCTCTGCTTTATCAGCACCACGGACAGCGCCATGGATTTATAAATACACAGTTAAGCTACTGACAATCGTGAGGTTTAATTTCTGGGATTGTTTAGGTGCCGCCGGAAATTTTGGAAGTTCCTCACCGAGGCTATTTTGCAGCGGCACCATAGCTCTGTCCGATGTCGCCCAAGATGATCGTGATTGGTTTAAAGAAATGCGAATAAACCAGAGCATGTTTTTCTCCCATCACGGAATGCTGTGTGGAGTAGCCAGACCCTCCTCCACAGAACGGTGGAGGAAGGTCTGGACATGCGAGACCAGTTTAAAATAAAATGGAAATATAGTAATATACTACACAGTTTGACTTACTTTTATAATGAGATCGGTTGGAGCGGCATACGTGACACTTTTTTACACATCAATCCACTGCTCAAAGTGTAAAATCTTGACTCTTCTTTCCACTCTGTGATCAAAGTGTTAAAGGCTCTTGGATTCGCACACTCTCTGTGGTCACACAGCCTGCCAGTGAACCGTGGTCTTTACTAATTGTAAAGTCAATGAGGCATTCTTAACAGATGCTGGTGGAACGGCTCCATTAGACCTTACAGGGGGCTGTCATCCACATATCAAAGCCATGAAAAGTCAAACTGTCATTATCACGCGGCTCAAACCGCATCTATCCACCCGGCAATTTAATTCTTATTAAATGCACATTATAAGTGGAGATGGATGGTCTTGGTCGAGTGGAGTTACTGCTTTGGAAAGACTTTTGATAGGACACATACACACACACACACACACACACACACACACACACATACACACTCAGGACTCAGCTGTACCACAACAGTTTTTAAAATGTCCTCCATAAAGTATTTATAAACAGAAATATGAAGCCCATAATGTTGCCAGTGATAGAAACATGGAATGCTTACAGCTGTGGGATGTGATTTGAATGGATTTAACAGATAAAAGGTGGTCCAGAATGTGTGCAGACCCTCTGTAGAGAGTGATTGTGCAGGCAAAACAAAGCTGTGACAGTCCTGTGTTGCTCTGCCAGCTTGAGTGAGAACAACTGCACGTGACACCACAAATGGGCTTTGGGCTGTGTGATGCAGAGGTTATACCAAATGACTCCCAGACCACAGTCCCTTATCTCTATGCAGCTTTATTTATGTATTTATTTTTTCATGAATGAGGGATTAATTATTGCCTCCAAAAAAAGAGGAGGAAGCTGCATTCAGTAGATAAATCTACTGTAACGGTTGCCCCCCTGAGGGTCCTGTGTAAAAAAAAAAAAAAAAAAAAAAAAAAGTAATAAAAAAAGGCGTAGGATGGTTTAGCAAAGCAGTAAATAAAACAGGCAAAACACAATTTAACTCATATTTTGTCTTTAATTAGTGAAACCAAAATAGAAGCAATTACTCCTGCAAATTTCCTCAACTGGAGAGTGATGAATGTTTTCGCTGTTGTTTATGTTAAATGATTAATTGATACACTTTACAAAGCAATTAGCATGCAATCATCATTTTCTGTTTCAGCCATCCAAAACAAATCAAACTGATAATAATAAACTGGTATCTTTATAACATTCGGGAGATTCTGTGCTACGTCATTATGTCTTTATTTCCTATGCTGTTCCCGTTTCCTTGTATACTGCGTGACCGTGAGTTACCTGTAAAAGGCCTTTTTTTTTTTTTTTTTTTACGATGTACAGCACTTCTGGTATTTCAAACAGTCTTGTGATTGTGACAAGGTGCTTGGCAAGCCTCCCATGTGTGTGTAACAACAAGCCAGCTGCTCCTCAGGGATATTACCACTGACAATCTTCCTTGAATATTCATCAGGGCACTGTCGCTGGCGCGTGCGCGCACGCACACACACACACACACACACACACACACACACACACACACACACACACACACACACACACACAGAGATGATCATCATATACAACAATGCTCCTCTGATCAAAGAGAGCTCATTATCTCCCTGTCGCGCTGCAGAGTTCTGCTGAAATAACCAATCAGTTGAAGCTTTCAAAGTTCGCTTCTCTTTCTGCCTGTCTCAGCACACCATCTCCTTTGGCTGGCAACACTTTAACCAAGGCACTTTTGATTCCTTTCCTCTCACCAAATGATGATGATTTGAGAGTCTGTTCAGAGAGAGCCCCTTTGATTGCATTAGCGATAAATGAGAAAGTGCGTCTGATTTATCTCTAGTGCGCCGTTTTGATTCTGCCGCGTGGAGATTTCTGTCTGATAATCAGCCTCTTGAAATGAGTGGTCAAGTCGTTCCTCAAGATGTCCCATTTGACATGCGTGGGTTGGCATTAATGCATATGTGATGACTGTCAATTTCTGAGAATTGAGAATGAGATTTGACCCGGATTATCCACTTTTGGCAAAGTGCAAATTAGATAAGATTTGTCAATTGTCATCCACTGTTGTCAGCACGACCTGCAGTAGATTTTCTAATGACGACACCCACAGGAAGCAGTTTGTGCAAAACTGTGATGCAGTTGTTGTTTTTCTGTCATTAAAGTGACACACAGACAGACATTTAGTGGTATCTTGTTGCAGACTGTCCTCACCCAGGAAATGACCATATGGGTCAATTTTTATCTCATCACAAACGAGGAAGAGAGGTGACAAAATACAAGAGCCCCAAATTCTGCATATGGAGGCAGGTTGGGGTGGTGGACGGGTCAAACAAACACAGGACTTTCACTCCTTAGACGGTGTGAAACCAAAAGTTTGTCAGTCATTTTGAATTAACTGAGGTTTTATGGACCTTAGTCTGTGATGCAACGTCCCCATATTTATGTATTTTTAACTTAAACTTAACTTAACTTGTGCCGTTTTACGTTTACTACGTGTTTAAAACTGCAACCTTACAGTTACATCTACCGGATGATAAAACCACCATGCGGCTGTAAAATACTATGGTTGCATGTGTCATTTTGGGAAATCGACTTATGATGTTGTTTGGTATAAGGTTGTGTTGGCCTTGTTTCCATATTCCGTGAATTTGTGGTTGAAAAAGGACAACATTGCAAGGGTGCAAAACGTGTCATCATCAAGCCTACAGGGAGTGAGTGTTGGATGTTTAAAGAAACATTTTGGTTAGGTTTTTACTTCAAGTAAACATACTGTATGTAAGCAGCAGTACCAAAAGCAAAATAGTGTTACGTCACTGATGTAATTGTAAAAACGGTTTGGTCCGCATAGTGCTAAGTATTCAGAGTGTGTACTTTTCTTGACTAAATACATTTTTTTCTTCTCACCATTTTAAAGCACAAACTAAGCAGATGAAACATACCGGTACCTTTTCACTTGATCCATTTATCCACACGGTCTATCCGGGCTCACACTGGGCAAGAGGCGGGATACACCCTGAACAGTTCACCAGTCGACCGCAGGGCTGAGTGTATGGACAGGCAACCATTCATGCTCATGAAGCAATTTAGAGTCTCTCGCATGATTTTGAGCTTTGCAAAGAAACCAAAGCACCCAGTAAAGCCATGCAGAGAGTCAGTGGATTCAAACCCAACCCATTTGACAACTTTATACCCGTCAGGCAGCGTCTGTCCTTCCTCAGTGTCTATTCTGAATGCATTCATCCTTTGCCCTGCAGTTAACCCAGAAGGGCAGCAATCGGCAATTATTTTAATATTGATTAATCTGCCAATTGTTTTCTCGACTAATTTATTGGTGTGGAAAAACACAGAATTGTGGAAAAAGAGCCATCACAATTTCCCAAAGTTCAAGTTGACATTCACACTCCTTGTTCGGTCTGCCAACAGTCCAACACCCAAAGATATTCAGTTTACCACCATGGAAAAGAGCACATATTTGAATTTCAGAGTCATTGTGTAGGTAACATGTAGCCTACACATGTAGACTACAGTTTTGTCATTTTTTCCATGAGAAATTAAAACTAAAACAAGTCCTGGATTATCAAGCCTTGGCGATTAACGTTTTATCAACCTACTAATTGATTAATCGACCAGTGTTGGGCAAGTTACCTCCAAAATATTATAGGTTACTAGTTACTGTCGTTTGAGAGTAATTAGTTATATTACAATATTACTGTCTCTGAATTGTAATGCATTACACTACTTTTGCGTTACTTTTGAGTTACTTTCACCAAAATAACAGCAGAAGTTTGACTTGGCAAGTAGCTTGTGAATTTCACCACCGGATCGATAAAGTCTCTTATTTATCCACTTTAATACATCATAGATTATTCAAAATATTTTGTATAATTAATATGAATATGCAAAATATCTAAAGCTATACAAATAGAGAGGTAAAACGTACAATTGGCAAGTGGGAAAAAATGAAAATACTCAACTAAAAGTAGGCTACCTTAGTTATATTGAAGTACGGCATAGTTACTTTGCACGGCTGATAAACTGCAATGATATTTACGTGTAGCAAGCTTAAACATTCATTCCCGACATGTTTCTATCTGTCAGCAGCTGGGACACACTGCTGTCCACGCTGACGTACCGTCACCTGTTAGAACACAGATGTTGTCCCGTACCGTCTCTGGTTCTGGCTCTGACCACAGGAACAGTGATAGGACAGCTTGCTTCAACGCAGCGTAATAACTCCTGAAATATAATTTCCATCTCGCAAATGTATCGGTCTCTGCAGTCATCTCAACCATCGAACACAGCAACAGGAAATAATACTGAATATAATAATAATACTTTTTTTTTTTCCTGTGAAGAAATGTTTCATGGTGTTGGTGGATAAAAAAAAAAAAAAAAGTCTGTTTCTCTACCCCTTTAAATAGTTTAATGATGGAGTCTAATCCCCAAAGACTTACTGTACATTTTACATTTCATATTATGCTTATCTACAATAAATATTTGCACATCTGCAACGAAGTCTCTCCTGATTGAAATTACCATTCTTCTGTTTTTCGCCGTACATTTATAGGTTTTCCTCTTCTGCTTAACAAAATATACAAACGTGGCGGTGTGTCTCCCTCCTGCTAACTTATTTTGTTGACAATAATCAGCTATCAGTGGCTATCAGGATATACACTGAAGGTTACGAATAACTATATGGACAGGGAAAAGAGATTTAAAGTGGTGTTTCATGCACAGGTTCAGCAATAGATGAGACTCTTGGGAGCACAGGATAGGAATAATGCAGTATAGTCACAAACATCTGAGTGTGTTTGACTTTCATCATTTCCACAGGTGGTGGCCATGTCTTTAAAGTGAAAGTAACAGGGTCTAACTAAACACAAACATTGATCTGGTGTTTTGCATTACTGCAGACTTTTTTTCAGTTGACTGATCCTCGCCCGCTTGCAACGGCAGGCTTTTTATTATAGTTTATTTTCCCTAATTTAGTTTTATTTTCCCAGTCCAGTCAGCTAATGGTTTTTCAGTATTCTCCCAGAAGCGGAGCCCTCCCGGGGTGTTTCAAAGTAATTTGGTTCCACCTGAGGCGACACACATGCTTGCTCAAATGCAGAATCAATATTAATCGACTTTGTGGGCGGGAGTGAAGCATGTCTTCAAGTAGATGTTGCAGCCTGGAGATACTATTTTAGGCGACTTGAAGTGTTAGGACAGTGCCGCCGTGGTCACCGTCGGGGTTATTGATGACATCGAGAGGCTCTTTGTCTCTGTGTTTCTGTCTTATTCATTTTCTTGCTCCCCTCCAAGAGCTTTACCGCCATCGTTCCATCACTCCTTGAATTTCCTCTCAGTTTCTTTTTCTCCAGGCTCATATCAATAACCAGAGATTGATTGAATAAATGCGAGACATAGCTCAGTGTTCAATAATTCCAAGGCTCATGTCGGGATCTAGTAGATAGAATATCGATCACAAATGATGCCTTTATTAAAAGTTAACAGTTGCTGGAATGACTTTTGCTAATCAGTCTTTAAAGACTAGGTGGCCACGTTGCTCCCCCGCACTGTGCACTGACCCAATCACAACTTACTTTATCTGCAAAATGGCTTCCTCTCCTGTTCATAAAATTAATGCTGTAGAACTGTAGAACATTTCCATCCACTTACAGTACTAACTGAGAGACAATAGTACAACAATCAATCATGAGTAAGTACAAATTAAAGGTAAGTATATGGTGTTTTTCACCAGAATGCAGGATTTGAGGTCTAACACACGTGTTGAAATAATTCCTTTTTTTCGTAAAACATTAGCAAAACCAATTTTTTTAATATTTAAAATGCATTGTTTACATCCCTGGGTCACGGTCTTCTTCTTTACTGGCTTTATTAGCGCACTTCTGCATTTGATTTTGCACAGTGTCGTTATGAATGAAATGAATAAAAACAAGGCCTAAAACACAGGGCTTTCAAGTGGGTGAGGGGAGTCTCAGAGAAAAAACAAGACTTTCACCCAGGAAACGGGTGTTCGTGTCCCGGGAGTACTGAAAGGGGCCGGTGTTTTAACCCAAACCAGAATCTTATTTCAAATTTTATAGTCGTTTTGATGCCTAAACTTTTTTCTTTTAGATTACTTTTTGGGCATTTTCAGCCTTACTTTTTGACAGGACAGCTGAAGAAATGAAAAGGGAGAGAGAAGGGGGAATGACATGCAGCTAAAGGCTGCAGTTCAGAGTCAAACCCGGGCCCGCTGCGTCAAGGAGCAAACCTCTAAATATGTGCACCCGCTCTACCAACTGAGCTAGCTGTGCCGACACATAACAGACACCTTTCGATGGCTACAACCGGAAATCTCACGGTGCTCCGTACCCGGCTCACAGTCAGCTGTTCTCAGCTACATTTATTTTTAGGGGTTGAGACATACAATTATGACAAACTCAAACTCATCTCACCCCTGAAAATAAAGTCGTTATCATTGTCCATCCATCCATCCATTCATCTTTGTCCGCTTATCCGGTGTCGGGTCGCGGGGAGGGGGCAGCTCCGGTAGGGGACCCCAAACTTCCCTTTGCCGAGCCACATTAACCAGCTCTGACTGGGGGATCCCAAGGTATTCCCAGGCCAGGTTGAAGATATAATCCCTCCACCTAGTCCTGGGTCTTCCCCGAGGCCTCCTCCCAGCTGGACGTGCCTGGAACACCTCCCTAGGGAGGCGCCCAGGGGGCATCCTTACCAGATGCCCGAACCACCTCAACTGGCTCCTTTCGACACAAAGGAGCAGCGGCTCTACTCCAAGCTCCTCACGGATGACTGAGCTTCTCACCCTATCTCTAAGGGAGACGCCAGCCACCCTCCTGAGGAAACCCATTTCGGTCGCTTGTACCCTACTGGGTGCGGTATTACATTCAATCTATCGCACCGTTGTGACGAAAAGAGAGCTGAGCCAGAAGGCAAAGCTCTCGATCTACCGGTCAGTTTTCATTCCTACCCTCACCTATGGTCATGAAGGCTGGGTCATGACCGAAAGAACGAGATCCAGGGTACAAGCGGCCTTATCATTGTGATTCTGTGAAATTGTTTAGTGCTCAAACCTACTTTTGCAAACCTGATTTTAGCGATGGAATAGGATAAATGACGACAGGCTCAGCTCAGTTGTAGCCAAAGTCAACAGCCTATCTGCGATTCCCTGAACGAGGGCGCCTCAGTCTACTGTTCAGTCTGCGCAGATAACTTTGGGGAATGGTCGTCAGAGTATGGCTACTTTCAACCACTGAAAAGGTATGGCTAATGGAGTGAAAATTAAATTTAATCGAATGAACACGTTAAGTATGCTACAGGTGTAGTATTTGTGGAACCAATCTGTGATCCCTGATCACAATGATGGCAATTATATCTGAATTAGCCTAGCTTATTCACCACGGAGTCCAATTTTGTTGTGCAACGTTAGACAAAATTGCTAACTGTAGGCATTTGTAGCTTAGGAGTAGCTAGCCTACAACGAGTTTTTGAAGTGTGCTATTAATAGCCTGCCGTAACGGCTTGAGCACTGCTAAAAATAGCATATAGCATATAGCTCCCTACCAGACACTTTCTTATTTTTAACTGTCAATGCCAATGAAAAATAAATAATTCAACCTGACGGATCATCAGACTCATTCATATCAGAACTGAAACACTGGAACAACAAACCCTGACCCACAGTCTGTTTCCCCATGGATGGATATACATTTCTTTTTTTTAAGAAAACAGCCAGGTTCAGGTGAGAAAGTATAAGCCTTTAACATTATCCCACTGCACTGAACAGCAATCCCATATTCACATATGTTATAAATAGGTGAATTGAGAAGAGGGAAGAGAGGAGGATGGAGAGACAGAGAAGGATGGAGAGAGAGTGGACAAAGAGAGGGACCTGGAAGAACCAGGTGAGAAAGTGGACCTATATTGTACGGGCAAAAACACTTAAAATATTCCATTCACATTATATTTACATATGCATTTCATGGAGGACTAGGCTCTTAAGAAAAAGAGATGTTGGATTTTCCCCATCTGGTTCAGAGGCATTATTAGATTAGATTAGTCATCATTTAGCTGTATAACCATATCAGTTTCTATCAATGATGTAAATGAAAAAGTAAAAAATTAACTATATTAAAAAAAAAAAGAATAATCCTGTCTAAAAATATGTTAAGGCTTATTTTACCAGTTCAAGGTATGTGCACAGGCGTAGCTCAAAATTCTGGGTCCTGTATAAAGGCATTTTCTATAGGCCCCTCCCTGCATCCACAGCTATTCATTCGAGCATCTTTTTGGGCCCTACTCACATGAGGGCCCTGGGTACTCAGTCCCCTTTTTCCTCCCAATCTGACGCCCCTGGTTATGTGTGCTGCAATAATCATGCTTTGTAGTTTCCATCTTTTTTCTTTTCTGTTGATAGTTTGTCATAATTGTATGTCTCAACCTGTCTATTTATTTCCCCAAAACTCACCAGAAGTCATGATTTAAGGGTTTTAAAAAAAAAAGTCTTACAGGGGCATGCCCCCGGACCCCCCTAGCTTAACTGCTATCAACTTTTCATTAGGGGCTGAGCCGCCCCAAAAGTCAGATCCTAGAAATCCCTGGTAGAAATCGCTTAACTTAACTGTCATGTGATGGGATGTCACGTAACCGGCCAGCATATATGTAGGATATCATGCAAATTGTGTGTGCCTGGGCAGCTCACCTGGTAGAGCAGGTGCCCATATGTAGAGGCATACTCTGCGGCCGCCGGTTCGATTCAGTCCTGCAGCCCTTTGCTGCATGTCGTTCCCCCTCTCTCTCTCCTTTCATGTCTTCAGCTGTCCTATAAATAAATGCCTAAAATCTTATTTAAAAAAAAATAAATCATACGAATTGTTGTGCATATGTTTTCGTTCAAAATCATACAAACCCCTTCATGACAATGCGTTGAAATATTTTTCATTTACAATTATATGCAGTGAAATTGAATCAACTCTCGCTCTAATCTCAGACTAGCCAGCCCGGTCTCATGGCAGTTCGTGTAAATGTGACGTTATTGTAATCTATTGATACGTGTTCACGGAGACGTTTTTGTTGGTTTTTTTACGTGGCCACAGCACGAAAATGTTAGGGAGTAATATAAAAAGCCGAAAATCCGCGTTTTGTCCCGCGTGTTACTGTGGCGCGTCTTCCGGCATTTAAGGCGCCCTTCCCGGCATTTAAGGCGCCCTTTCCCCGTAAGGTTTTTCCTAAACCCAACCTCCACCATCCGGTTTTTGTGGCGCCTCCCCAGCGTGCCGCCTCGCGGGTGCCTCCCGGTTTATGGAGCATCCTTTTCGGCCGCCTCATCCAGCGCGTCCCCAGCGGGCCGCCTCGCGGGCGCCTCCCGGCTTGTGGAACGTCCTTTTCGGCCGCCTCTCGGCGTCCTTTCCCCATAAAAAACGAGAAAAACGTCTCCGTGAACACAAGAAAAATAACGTCACATTTACACGAACTGCCATGAGACCGGGTTGGACTAGCGCAGGTAACGTCATGGTATTAGGATTCATATTTCGGTCTTATTTTTTTTGCTTTCACTCTCTCTCAGTCTTGGTATCGACTATATGTAGTTTGGTTTCCTAGGATGACATAAAGTACATTACACTGGATCTATATCATTGTTGCTGTATTTTTCTAATTCCTGTGGGTAATATATCAGCTACACATTTTCCGATTTTCTTTTCAGTTCAACAGCAAACATCAGGTTTGGTTTTCTTTTTCCTCCTTCAGAAGCATGAAGAAAAGCCTTCTTTATACACTTGTGTTTTTTGGGCAGATTTGTCAGAAACAATCAATGTTTTTTACAGGCAGAAATTCATCATCTGACAGCAGCCTCAGTAGTTCACAATGCGGTGCAGCCCAACAAAATACAGTGTTTTCAGTAACAAGAGGGCTTGACCCGTCTTTTTCTATTCTCCGAAAACAGGTCCTCTAAACTACTTGACTTCCTTACATGGGCACATTCATGTCATTTTTTCAAAATGGAAAATACTGCTTTTCTTTACAAAACAACTCTATACATTGAATATCACTTCATGGAATGTAATCCTGTAAGAATATTCTCAGGTTGATGTTTTCCTTTCTGTGCCTTGCTCAAAGGCACCGTGCCATTTGAGAGGTAGCGTACTTTGAGAGGTAAGTAAGTAAGGATTTCACTGAGAAACTTTCTCAGCTTCAGCTCAGCATTCGCATCCTGCAGCGAATGTGAATGGGGATTTTTCTGGTTACAAGCCCCCATTTCTAACCTTTAGACTAGAGCTTTCTAAACTGGCAGGATTTTGCTACTTGGCATTACCGCCTCTGGGAACACTTTGAGCTTCCACGGTAAAAAAAAAAACACAAAGAGACTTCCAAATTTAGGCGTTAAAATCCTGGCAAAATGAGCGTTTCATACAGGTTACTTTACAAGAAAACAACTGCTGGTGAATGATGAAAATACAAAGGTTAATATCCATTTTCGTAGCTTTATTTATTGTATGTCAGCCTAAACATCGGTGTTAGCCACACTGGCTTAAAGCTATTTACACTAATCACTGCATTACAAATGTAATGTAATTAAACAGAATATCACCTAATGTATTTGTTTGGTGGTTTGGTCACCATCTAGTCACCTTATCCAAAAGGGCCAACACATCAGTTAAAGCGTCTTTCTGCTCCAAACATTTCATTTCATTTGCTAAGACATCACAGCTGTAGTTGTTATCCACACAGCACAAGAAAAACACCTACATTTCTTTAGCTTATGTGCCAGCTTGCAATGCACTGAACTAATGCTTGGCACCTTATGCTAATGAGCAAAATAAAATCACATTATACATGCTCTGATTTTACCATTTGAGACCTGTATTTAACCCTCTGAGGTCTAAGGCATCTGCTTGATTTGCATATAACCTGATCCCCATGTGTTTCACATCAAAATGTTCAGAACAAACTCGGCTTTTTGTATAGTGACGCCCAAAATTGTTCCAAAGCAATTTGAAAAGAGATAATTTGGCCCTAAAGCTGAAATATTTCTCAAATCTTTGTGAAAACATACCTACACTTACAAAAGTCTTGGCTTCCCAAAGTTAGCGTAGAATATATGAATAAAAATAGTAAATAAATGTCTAAATTGAAATTATTTAAATATTGCTTTTTGAGTAGGAGTGTTGTCAAACATCGCTTGGACTCGCCGGTGATTCTTTTGACTGCATCATTTTTTAATGATATATTTTCATGTTACACACAAATACCTGGACCCCCAGAATGCCTACAAACCCAAGTCTTGACAAATTCCCATTTAAAGCGCTGCCACATGTTGTCAGTAGTGGAAACTGTTGATTGATGGGACTGATGCAATCAAAGGCCTCTCAGCACACCCAACGTGTGGAAGGTTTGGGTTAAAATCCTGTCACTCAGCAGTTCCACTTCCATTATGCATTCAATACTCCTGCATTTGGCTGGTGCAACAGAGAGGGGGATGAACACAAATTAATGAAGCTATCTGTTCAGGATTAAGCAGTGCAGCACACACACAGCTTTCACCGCAGACGCCTGTACCTTAAATGGATTCCCACTGTATAATATTCCGGCATCCTCAAAAACTCAGCCCATGTCATCTCAGCGGAAGAATGCCTGGAGGATAAACAGTTTCTTTTTTGCCCTTCAGGCAAAGCTTATTTTTCTGCATTTGTTTCAAGATGACTCAGTCAGCACATAACGTTGATGCCGTCGCGGGACAGTCAAAATTGGTTGGGCAGAAACTCGCCGATATTGCAACAATCACAGGAATGTATGAGTTAGGTGAGATGTAGCCTTGTGTTCACGCTGTTGGTGTGAGATAAGACAAGGCCAATTTCATATTTTTACCCCGTTGACAGCGGCTGGCAAGTTTTATTACTGCTGTATGGTTTGGCTATTGCTCATGTGTCAGAAGTGAATTCCACTTGGCAAGATTCACAAACTTACACTTGACTTTCTTATGTTTGGCTATATAATATCTGCGTGTTTTTTTTTTTCAAACCTGCTTTTGAGCAAACAAACTCACAAGAAAAAGTATAATGAATCTGCAGACTTAGTACTAGATATAAAGATGATGATGCGTGTCATTTTGTTATATGTGTGTCAGGATAAATGTTCCTCCATGTTAAGACTTGATAAGGAATTTCATGTATAAATGTATGTTTGGATTGGATAAAGTCAAAAAACAATATTGTTTTATTGTCATAATCCCACCAAATGCGCAAGTCACATATCACAGTCAGATGTAAAGTCTTTATACCCACTTGGACAGACTGCATCGATGACAATTTCATATTTTTAGAGACTTGTCCTTTTAAAATGTGCACTACATTTCGGACTAGAGGACTAGACTATTGTCTTGGGTCCCTTATGCTGTTTAATAATAATTGCAAAAATAAAACCATTTTCTTCAATAATGGTTTTGTGTCTTCCGACCTTCTGACCTAAAACCCATTATGTTGAAGTTGTAACCCTTCCCTTTGCCACAAACTGCTTTTGCACATTTAATTAACGACGACCACAAAGCATTGTTTTTACACAAGATACGGAACTATTTCATGTTGTTGTATATGCTATATGGCTATAGGCATTAACAAATATGTATTTATTTTGTTTGCCAACAGAATCTACAGTATGTTGCTGTATCCTATATGGAAAATAATTGGTCCCCAGAGAGCTAAAACTCCCTGTAAGATCTCTTACAAACAAACTCCAAAAACTGATATCCAAATGGTCCTATTTCGACTTCTGTTCTTTAGTTGAATTCTGAAACATTCATCAGTTCGAAATCATGTTATAGCAATAAAAAAAATCAGAAAAAGTCATTAAGTGTAAAGCTGTTTAAACAATGTTAAGTACTATATGTCTCCAGTACCCCAAACAGAGGGTTAAATGGGCTAAACTCTAAGTCATTTTGAATCCTCTTTCACTGCAAACCAATGCAATGTTTCTTTTTGTGTCAGACGCAGTGGTCTTGTTAAGCTCATATAACAGCTCCTCTGTTAAGCGTAGAGAGACAGGATGAGTTTCAACACCTGCACATATGCTTAACACCCCTGCACGGCAGATGGGTTAAGCATTTGATTTCCATCTATAATTACCTCCATGTTGACAGCTGCTAATCCACTGTGTATTGTAAATATAATCTTTGTGAGCATGTTTCTGTGGATTCTCTCTCCTGTCAGAGAGGCTTGGAGTGCTGTGTGCACCTGTCTTTGAAAACTTGTCACAAAGCTCAGCAGCTACAGCGTTGGCCCTGCTCACCGACAAGAAAAGAAATAATTTCACATTTGATTAAGTATTTATGATGTGCATCTCTTATTTATTTATTTCGATCAATGGGTCCCCGTTTCATGCTGCCGTCGCTTTGTATGTTGGAGATCCTCAAATCGCATCTCTGGTAGACATTATAGGTCTCCAGTGCCAGCTGATACTCAGGAAATCACCGGTGTAGTCTGTGAATCTCAAATGCAATTGCAATCTAGAGCAAAATGTTATTGCATTGCCTCCATCCTATGCAGCTCTCCATTGGTACTGTGGTATTCATCAAGGCTGGAGAAATTACCCCTATTGTGGCTTAATGTGATGGAAATGGGAAATCATTGAGAAGCTGTTGTGTTCTCCAGCGCTCCCTCGACACAACAAGCTAAATCTCAACAGAAACTATATGGCTTCAGCAGACAACAGCGATTACATGTATGGGAGAGCAGGTAATGGACATGCATGGTGTTTAACTTCCTGTTAGTTTGGTGATTGTATTTCTAATGAGAAATGTATTCCCCTCAAGAGAGCTTGAGCTGGCCGAGACAATACTCACTGAAGCAAACCCAATTTCTGCCATTCACTCATCAGCGAGATAAGCCCCCAAGTGTTGTGGTTGTTTACAAGGATGCCTGTGGGAGTTCTCCAGGATTACCAGGTCTCTCTGTCTTCTCTTTGAGCTGACCCCGCAGGAACCCTGGCAAAATGGTTTGATCCTAAACCCAGACCTGCGTTACAGACTGACCTCCAAGCAGAATCTCCATGGTACGGTTGGACATGCGGCTAAAGCTGCTGGAAAGTGCAAGGACAGGCCTGAATTACGGCTGAAACAACGAGAGCCAAACATATTATTTTCAACACTGGCTCATGGTTTTTTCTCCAGGATGAGCAAACATGGAGGCATTTCAGTATTTCTGGCACATATCTAAACCTCCGAGAGATACAGTCAAAACTGATGCCTTACAAATCTTTAAAAGGAATGATTTATTTATGATATGACAAACTTATTGGAGCAAACTTTCTCAAGCGGGTAAGAGGTTCGTAACAATTGCAACACTCAAAGGATTAGAGAGCTATACAATCAAGATTCATTGCCAAGTGCTCATTTAATTCTATGTTGTTTTTAGCAAGAGAGTGGAACAAAGTGACTATTTATTAAGACAAAAGAGAAATGACAGCAGAGAGCTAGAAGGGGGCACAATCTCTTTAGCTTCACAGAAAACCACTACATGAGTTCCTTGAGACACAAGTGTGCTTGTTTGAGTTCAGAACAAACGTGTTCTAAGTGATCCTCAAAAAATCAGTCCCAGTGACGCTCCATCACATTCACTTAATCCACTGCTATATTACCATACATTTAAAGCTCCTATTAGGGATGCTAATTTAGATTATTTTTTTGTGACCGATAGCTGACCCTCACTAAATTATCATTAACCCTTTGAGGACAAAAGATGCACCGGCGAGTCCAAGCGTCATTTTAGACATTTTTCATTCATATATTACGCTACTTTTGTGAACCCAAGACTTTTGTAAACTCATTTCAAGCACCAAAACAACAAGAAATATTTCAGCTTTAGGGCCAAATTATCTCTTTATAGATTGCTCTGGAACTATTATTTTCTCTGCGTGTAGGATGGCCGATTTAACTTACCAGTCCTCATCGATATGGTGGAATGTGTAACGTAGCTCGTTGCGAGCCCTGTTTAGCAGAGAGCCACAGACTTACCTATTATATACCATATATAGAAATCCAGCTCGGTATGACATGATATGAAAGCAAGAGTAGAAAAAAACTGTGCGGAGCGTTCAGAACAGTGGAAAATGTGAGGTGTTGGCTTTCCTTTAAATACGTTTGCCTCATTATTTGAAGATTTGGCCTCGTTTAACAAGAACATCCGACATTTTAACATTGTAGATTAGATACAGAAAAGCAAAAAAGGTGTCCTTTGAATTGTGGTTAATTAGCAGTTAGAAAGTTAAACATTTTAATGTTTTTCTTCTAATTCAGTTTTAAAATGTAATGTAATGTAATGTTAACAATTATTCTTAAAGCATACGTTTCTTTGTAAAAAAAAAAAAAAGATAATCTTGTGAATTGTTACACGAGCTAAAGCTAGGCTTGTAGAACAAAGGAACACAGCTGCTAAAGGCTAACCTAGCTTGTAACATTAACTATATTGTCTTCTCTCCCTGCATGATGCATTTAATGTGAGAATGAGACCTGAGCTACCCTGGATGAGTGAATAATTTCCTACCTACAGTATGACTCACCTAGCCGCTGTTTCATTTCTGTTAGAAAAATTATGCTTAGAATGATTTAGCTTCAGTTCCTTTGTTAAACCATTTGCATCCAAACTGCTGTTTTAGTATTTCTGTTTTAGTATTTTGGTCTTTCATTTGTTAATCATGAAAGCTGAGTGACCTTGCAAGGAGCACAGGATGCATCCCTGAGGGCAGAGCGCATAATGTGGAGGAGATGCCGGGCCTGACCAGAGATAAGAAGAAAAGCTACTGATTGCATGAACCAAATAACTAACATGACTTCCAACTCCTTTAAAAAGCCACTGTTGTGAACACTCTTCAGTTATTTTTCTGTACTTACTCTGAGGTGCTAAAACTGACTCTACTTGCAAGTAAAAACAAACTTTGAGAGAACTCCAGCGATTTTGTCCATTCTTTGATAAATAATTATCCTAACAATGTCAAAAGATGGCTGCTGGCTACGGTGACCCCGCCGTCGGGAGCAACCTCCGCTCCGGATCCACCTCCAGCATCCTAAGTCAGTGTCCGGACTCTGCCTGCCCACTCTCCGTGTTGTAGTTCAGGTTTTAAAAGGTGTATTTCCAAAGAGTTGTGTTGTTGTGACTGGTAAATTTAATGTATGTCAAATGTTATGCCATAGAGCTGCAATTAACAATTATTGTCCTTGATTCAAATGATCAACTATTTCTGATTAATCATTCCTATTATTTTACTAATTGTTTATCTAGAAAATGTCAAACAATAATGTCAGAAAACGCTCATCTCAATTTCCCAGAGCCTATGGTGATATCTTTCATTCTTTTCATTAAACCAACTGAGCAAATCCAAAAGTATATAATTTACTATAATATTATTATAGTAAAATTTGTCCAACTAACAATCCAAAACCCAAACATATTAAATCTACTACTATATAAAACAGAGAAAACAGGAAATCCTCACATTGGAGAACCTTGAACTGGAGAATGTTTGACATTATTGCTGCTTGAAGAATGACTTGAATGATTAATCAATTATCAAAATAGTTGCCAATTTATTTTCTATTGATCTAGAATGCACTTTCTGTAAAACACAGCATTGAGTTTATCCTACCTTGGTACCAATATAAGCTACATCCAATTTGAATCAAGTATGTTCAAGATATTTCAGGGAGCAATATTGAAAAACACAGCATAAATCATTCTGCGTGAGCCATCGTGAAATGTAGCCTGAAGCTCTGTTGCTCTGGTCTCTGCTGTGTGTGGCTCTATTAGCTGGAAAAATCTATTCATAATGCATTCCTGCTGTTTGAATGATACCTTCCGACAACTGAGAGATTACAGGTTGATCTAATGGAGAGGTGGTGCTAAAGAATTCTTATGCTGATTCTGCGCCTTACTGGATTATTCGGACCCCCACAGTTTGGAGCTGACATACAGTATTTAATGTGTTAGATTTTTGCGCGGCCTTTTCTGACTTTACTGATGTTGTCTGAAGCATTTCTTGAGGATTGGACTGCAGATTGACCAGAAAATTTAGAGTCTTCTCAACCTGATCAAAATGCCTGCAACAGACAATCTAATGGTTCTTTTTATCGTCACTCGTGAATAAAATCCCAGAGAGATTTGAAGTCCTTCGCTTCAGGCAGCTGCTTCTTTCTCCCTTACTACTTGCGGATGATGTTGTCCATTTGGTTTCATTGGAGCGTGAACTCCTATGTGCACTGGAGCGGTTTCGAGCTTTAGTGTGGCGCAGCCCAGATGAAAATCAGCACCTCCAAATTGTAGACCATGTTTCTCTATTTAGAAAAATGTCTGTGTGCTGGAGGGTGGTGAAATGCAGCTGCTCTGGTTAACAATGCCAATGTGTCTGACTGCATCAGTCCAACACATAAATAATATATTCATGTCACCAAGTTATCATTACACTGAGACTGCAACAAATGATTCATACCATTATTGATTAAGCAATCAATCACTTGTTTAGTCTATAAAATTTATGAAAAATAATATAAAATCCCAATCCCATTTGCCCACAGCCAAAGGTGACTTGTGTCAGGTGTCTTCAATGTGCTTGTTTTTTTCAACAGTCCAACACCCACACATATTAAATTAAAAACAAAAAAGGGAAAATAGCAGCAAATCTTTCCTTTTTATTGGCTGGAATCCACAAATATTTGGCATTGTAACTTGATTAATCGGTTATCAAAATTGTTGATTTATTTTCTGCGGCTCCACTACTTGATGATTTGCATTATCATTTCGGCATTACCATGGCACACGTTGCAATTATCTTGTGCAGAAAGTTATGGATTATTGGTGAACCAGCGGTCACGCTCTGCAAACAGATCTGCACAGAACAGCTCACAAATTCAACTCTTTTACCTGCTAAACTACAAATTCAGAAATTTTTAAAAGCCAACCTGACACTGCAACATTCTAACTATGCAGGCGGTTCTAATGAACCATTCGTACATATAGCTATGAATAGTAATGCGTTGTAATTTGTATGTATTCATGTATTTATTACAGTATGCGCCACGATGATTGCCGCTGTATAAAACCACAATGATTTGCGTAGGGTCGAGTTTGGGATGGATGGATGGGTGGGTCCTGAAACACAGGGCTTTCAAGTGGTGTAGTAGAGCTCGTATCCCGGAAGAAGTTAAGGCGAAAACATAAGACTATTACCTGGGAAACAGGTGTTTGTGTTTTAACACAAACCACTATCTTTTTTTCTAATCTTAACTAGTTGTTTTGGTGCCTAAACTTAACTGTCGTCGCTGCATGACGGTCACCTTTATATTGGCTTAACTTAATAAGCAACGACTACCGCTGTCACGACTGTAACCTCACGTTGTCCTGTACCTAGTCTATATCGACGACATTCCACTTCCGGGATTGTTCTGGTGCCGGTGGCAATTCTGCTGGATGTCCCTCATTTCGGTCGGATGTCCGTTTCTAAACTCAGATGGACTATGGTTAACTGCTCCTCAGATCTCTGCAGGGTAAATCCAGACAGCTAGCTAGACTAACTGGCCAATCTGAGTTTTCTGTCACACGACTAAAACTACTTTTGAACGTACACATGTTCCACCAAAACAAGATCCTTCCCGAGGCTATTTTGCAGAGGCACCGTGGCTCTGTCTGGTGCTTAGCACCGCCCAAAATGATTGTGATTGGTTTAAGGAAATGCCAATAAACCAAAGCAGGTTTTTCTCCCATCCGGGAATGCTGTGTGGACTAGCCAGACCCTCCTCCGCAGCTCTGTGAAGAAAGGTCTGGCAATGCAAGACTATTCTGTACCCGACCCTCAGTGACCTATTCTCTGCTAAACTTAACTGTAAAGATAGCTAAACTTAACAGTCATGAGACCAATCGGCTAGATTTGATCACTTGACCGGCGGACAGTCATTGTAATTTCGTAGGATATCATGCAATATGTTGTGTCTTAGATTTTGTATTATACTATATAAACCTGTTCATGAGAATACGTTGCTCTAATTAATTCAGAAGCCTTTTATAACTGTCTCGCCATTGTTATCAACCCCTTGGTGGTTGGATTCTGCTGCACTGCTGTGTGCTGTAGAGGGGTCCCTCAAGCTAGCCTCACTACGGTGATTAAATATGTGATTCTTGGAGTGCCAGGATTTTAAAAGAAAGCCTGGATATACATTTTAACCGCCCCTGTCAGTTTGATTGTTTGGGACATATCCAAACTCTGAACTATTATACCACTAAGGTTGAAAATAATTGCTTTCTTAAAACGATGCTCTTGTAAAATGAATTTTAGAGCTCTTTTGTATCCCCCAAGGGTGCAATTTGACGCGCAACATAGTGGAAAGGTGAATTAAATAAAGGTGGTGTCACAGCACAGTGTTCATAATAGTTTGCTCAGGACAGGATAGGTCAGCACTATCCTAAGGTTTTGTCGGGGAAAGCCAATGTGTGGAGCAACATCAGTGCATTTGATCGGGGTGTGTAATTGTACAGTCTGATTGTTTGTATGATAGTGTGTGTGTATGTGTTGCATACCTGCTGTGTTTCTCCTCTCTGTAACAGCCTCCCAGTCAGGAAATCTTTGTTTTGACAACCATTTCACTTCCTGCTGTAGAGATCTACCCACCCAGCTCAACAGCCCTTCTGTACAGGTGCTGTCCAAGCTCATTGAAATACTGCCTTTAAACTTCAATATTTTTCTTTTCTCTCTGATGCACATCATGCAAGATCTTGTCTGAAAATACAATTCTACATTCCAGTGAAACTGTTTGGTGATGTGTGCACGCTGTCGATTGTTGTGTCTGTTGCACTTTGTTCAAATGTTGCTGCTGTTCCTTCTCTTTTCTCAAGTCAAACATTAAAACAAAATGTAGGCAAGCAGCAGGATCGAGCATTAGCATTAGCATTAGAGTGATTATGTATCTTTTGTGCTCTTCAGCTGTCTGGTTAACTGAAGTCCACGTGTAATCAGGCAGCTGAGCATGACATATTGCAGTTTGTGATTTCATGTAGCCAACGCTGTTCTCAGACCTAGACTGTAATGGCAATAGAGAGTTATTATATACTGTATACCAGCCATTTGGTCTATGGGACAACATGGATAATGTATACTGTCTAGAGCTGAAACGGTTTGTTGATTACAGTTGGTCTAACTTTTTGACATTCGATTCATTATTTCATGATCAACATTTTGTGGCTTAAGCTTCTCAAATCAACAAGTCCTCCAAACGACGAAATAGGTTGTTTATACCCCCCACCCCCCTTTTACAACCCCTAGGAGTGTTTCATAAATTAGAGTCTCATATCTAAATGAGAGAACGTAAGCTTAGGTAGATCGTACCTTCGTAACATTGTGAAATGGTCCCAGGTTGGTTAGGTCTAGGCACCAAAACTACTTAGTTAAGTTTAGAAAAAGATGGTGGTGTAGGTTTAATTCAGTGGTTACCTTACTTTCTGAAGGTTAGGCATGTGACGCTGAACATGACGTAGCTCAGTTTTTGCCGTAAAGTCAATATAAAAACATTGCTTTTGGTTTTCAAACAGGACACAAATCCTGGTCGCCTTGGTGAAAGTCCTGTGTTTGTTTCACCCGCCACTCCTGTCGTGGAAATTCCGCGCACTTCTACTTCGTCAAACATTTTATTGAGCTATTTACCTCAGACAAATAGTAAGACAATATTGCCTCGTCCCTGTTGAAATATTTGTAAAACCAACAGACAGTCGTAAAGGGTGACCCAGAGCATTGATATTTCATCTATACCGCCCATCCCTATTTCTTTAAAGTAGAGGGAGTCTGGTTGTAGTCCACCATCATACGCTGCGACACCTGTCAATCAACCAAACACATCAGAAACCAAATTTCTCCTGTCATGTATATGTGGAAAAATTGCTCCTAAAAGACCTACTACCACTAAAAAGAACATTACAGAAAGAAGCTATTGAGACTCTAACTTCTTGAGAGAAAAAAATACATATATAAACTTTGTATTTCAGGAGAGAGATGGATGATTTTTCATTTGAAGTCACTGCAGTTTTCTTGGAGTCAGCATCTCGCAGCCATTAGGAGAAATGCAGCTGCAGCTGTCACTTGGCTCAGACAGCCAAATCAAAAGTTCTTTTTTTTTCTATTCTTTTCTGAACTTTAAGGCTGTAAAGTCATTTACGGGTGACACGACAGGATTGAGCAGTTTAATGATTTGCTGTCATTACAACTTTGTCATGAATCATATAGGAGTGTGTTCGCTGAACAAAGGGCACTTTTTTCTGACCAACAACTGGATGCTGCAATAGGAAGGTAACATAAAAACTGCACTACTGCTTTTGTGATGCTTTTTCCTAGTCAGAGAGAGGTGTTCATTTGTTCATTTACCCAGACATCTGCTCTCCTTCTGGCTCTCCTCCATGTTTTTAGGGAGTCATGAGTGGTCACATAGACTGAGTTGCACTTTCACAGATGCTATTTGAATTACATTTCACACCACCTGTGCTTTAAATTCCATCTGAAAAGTTTCATTTGCTTTAGCCCTTTTCATCTCCTGCTAGGCTTTTTGTCTGAACATAGTCTATGCTATGTATATTGTTAATTAAATAGTTGTATTGTCAAAGCAAAATAAGATACTATAATGACAATCCAACTATTTCAGTTTGGAACATGGTATGCGGTATACACGGCATACACAATGTGTGCATATATTATCTCTTTAGTAACATAAATACACTTTATATTAATATTATATTTAAAAAAAAAATCTTTACATTTAGATCCACTTAGTAGCTTTATCCTAGAGCTTTCAACCCCATGGCATGTTCTTCCCTTGCACATGGAGTATTGTGGACTTACAAAACTCCTTTGCTGAGGAAGACAGTTTTGCAGTTGAAAGCTCCAGAAAAAGCTAGAAAGTGATTGTTTTTGTGATGAATCTTCATGACCACTAAGCACACTCCCTCCGTTGAGGAAGGCCATCAAATGTGGTTGAAACCTCCGGAAACAAGCTAGTAAACGTCCAAAGTAAACACATTCAAACTGCTGTTTCCAATACCTAGAATTCATTTTCATCGAAAGCTATATGCAACAGTTGTTGTCAGTCCAAAATGGTTTCACTAATCATAAAGAATTAAAAGCATGAATGGTTTTCAGGAAGATGTCCATTAGCGGTTAATTAGATGGAGAGAATCAATTAGCTCCAGTAGAGCTTACTTATCAAGTGAAAGGTAAATGGCAGTCTGTTTACTGAGTCAGAGCCTTCACAGCATTTTAACAATACTGCATGGATAACATTTATAAAGCTACTAACATCATTACTATTGTCGCTGATACTATGACGGTAAAGAATGAAAGAGACAGATGGAGAGAGAAAGAGAGAGAGAAAGAGAGAGAGAGAGAGAGAGACACTGCATAGTCAGTCGGGCTCTGCTGCTATAGTAACAGTAATGGGCCAAAGACCATTCCTTTGTGGATAAATACTGGCCCATGCTTCAAAAAAAATGAGTCAGTTTACTTAGTATCTGACAATACGAGTCCAATAAATCGACCGAATGTTTGAGAATAGAGCCAGAGCCACGGGGGCGCACCCCACTCACAGCTCCAGGCTGTTCTCACACAATGCACTATGGGTTAAGTGTGAGAATGATCGGCCTTCATTGGGATTTCAAAACAGTCGCATGAATCACATTGGACACTTTGAAATCTTTTTGTGCCTTCATTATTTGAGGACTGGGGATGAAAAGGAAACATCTTAGTGAAGCTTCCTTGGCTTTAGCTCCCAACTGTATGATTATTTGAAAATGACAAAAGCTGACTGTCTGCAGCAGATATTATTGACAATTATAGGGAAAGGACCTCCCCAAGGACAAATCACCTCATTCCTATAGAAACTGCAAATGGAAAGTGATTCAAACTGTTTTCACTTCAACGTGGTGGAAGGGCCCTCACGGGAACCAGAGCTGGAGGGTTGAAGGCAGGAGGACTGCATGATTAGCCTGGGGATCTGATGGAAGGTCAGGATCTGTGGTAGGCCAGAGACAAACACAGATGCTATCAGGATCAGTCTGGAGAGCAGCGATAGTCGTCCTAGACTGATATACAGAGTGACAATACTGTCAGTCTCCCTCCGCCAGAAGTCCCACCGGAAGATATCTAACAGCTAATCGATGATGATGTAAACCGTGTTTCAAGCCTCCGTGCTCAGGTTTACGGTTCTCATGTTGTAAATCCGACTGAGAAAATGTACGTATGTGCTTTAATGTTTCTTATGAAACGTGTTGCAGTGTTGCCATCATTGTTTACAAGGATTGGCGATGAAATTGGCTTTCATGTAGTAGAGCTGCCAAGATTAATGGATTATTGGATTAGTTGCCAACTGTTAAATTAATCGCCCACTACTTTGATAACTGATTAATCGGTTTGACTCATTTTTTATGAAAAAATAAAAATGAAATAAATTCTCTGATTGCAGCTTGTTAAATGTCAATATTTTCAAGTATCTATACTCCTCTTTGACTGTAAACTGAATATCTTTGAGTTGTGAAAAAAAGAATGAAATCAGATAAACATCAGCCGACCTTCTGATTGGTAGACAACCAATCTTTTGGCGTCAGGATTATGTCATATCTCGCAAGCGCAATAAACGTGCTCATGAGTGGCCGGGTTAGCTCAGTTGCTAGAGCAGGCGCACACGTATAGAGGTTTACTCCTCGACGCAGCGGCCGTGGGTTTGACTCCTACCTGTGGCCCTTTTCTGCATGTCATTCCCCCCTCTCTGTCCCTTTTCATGTCTTCACCTGCCCTGTGGAATTAAAGGCCTAAAATGCCCAAAAATCATTATCTTTAGAAAAAAGACATACTCACGAGCTAATTATATCATTTCACATGCACATATCATACTCTTCGTGCACCAATTCAACAATCGAGAGTTGTATTTTTGTCTTTCACAATCGACCCATATGGTGGTTCTCTGGGTGAGGACGGGCTGGGCCAGCATGTGTTGTGAGATATTCAGAGTCTAATTCACATTCTCCTTTCACTGCTTAGTTTCCTGTTGAGTTTGTAAATCAATTAAATACAGTATGCCTCTGACAGGCTTCTAACTGACAGGCTTCTATATCTTTCAGGATGAATTTTGTTACAATCCTCATCTGTCCTTGTGTATAATGACGTGTGATGTGTGCATGAACAGCAAAAAGAGGCGCAGCCCCAATTATCTGCTGTGTAGGCATTTCTGTATTCACCACATGGAACACTTCCATTTGAGAACTGAATTGTGTGTCAACACATCCGCGCTTCCCATCTTCCCTCAGGTGCTTTTCTCAATGCAAAGCTGGCTTAAGCCCCTGCTGACCTGTGTAGTTCTGCAGGAAGAAGCTATTAGCCCTGGGAGAAACAAACATAAAAAAACAGTCCCTCTTTCTAACACTGTCTTTAATAGTAATGTGGGCCCTGTAGGTGTGCCTCGGTCCTCGGAGCTCCTACACAATATCTCAGAAGACCAGCAGCGTGGATTCATTGACTCTACAGAGAAGAATAGAGACTGAAATCCCTCCAAGGCATGCTTATCGAAAACATTAAAAAAGGAAAAAGCATCTCTAACTAATGCTCTGAAAAATATACATAGCGTGTGCTGGGAAGCATCATCTAAATTGTGTCAAGATTATATAGTATTTGTTCTCTCTACTCATTCTCTCCACTTCACTGCCTGCTAGCAACAGCAGGTATAACAAAGACAAATGACTAAACATTAGACATGTGAGATGTCACTGCGCAGTTCATAAAATTCACACTTAACTCACTTGTCTGGCCTCCATGGCTTGCTTAAAATCTGTTTAGTGTGTGTGTCCAGAGCACAGGCTCCATATTCTTTTCATACAGCAGAAGGTACGGGAGCGTAGAGTTATTGTCCGTCTCACCAGGAAGGACAGCTACTTGCCTGACTTTGGGCAAGGACACACAGAGGCAGACCAGCGCCACATGGGACATCTGGATTTTCACACTTCTCCACACCCATGTGTAATTGACAGCGACAGGCAGTGACTGACGGCATCAACTCCGAGTCTGAATACTCAGGTGGACAATGATTCCTCAATCATGTCTGTGGCTGGAACAGATCAGCGTCCTCGGTGCGTGGCAGTAATACTTTAGTCACACGAGTTGGAGCCGAGTCTCTGCAATGGGGACCGTGTCAGTTAAAAAGCCACATTTACATTGTTTGTTTCTCGGGAGATGGCAGGTTATTTGGAGGACGGGTGACAGCTGCGTTGTGATGATAAGGTTTTCATGAAATAGGGGTCCACATACAATCATCACCAATAGAGAGCCATCTTTCTTCATATATCAGATGTGAAGGAAGGCAAAGCCAGTTACTGATCAAAGTTAGGAGATAAATTAAATCTGAAAGGAGTTAGAGAAAAATATCAATATTGCACTTCTTATGCCGCAATGAATATATTGCTGCTATAAATACACGCGTGCTGTAAATATTCAGGCACCAAGTAATTCTGTATGAGAAACTATATAGAAGGTTGATACAATAAAAACAACACCTGCTATCAAGTAACTCTAAACACTACTTTTGCAAAGTGTATGCACTTGTATTGCATTACATTTCGCAAGTGTTAGTTTCAGTATGTCTATACCCTGACATCATTTCAAAAGAAATTAATGTAACTATACTTTGCTTAAATGTGCTAGTCGTAAAGCCTTTACTGTAGCTTAACATACGTTAGTATTGACTTACTTACAGTAAAGTGATATCATTTTGAAAGTACAAACTCTCACAAGTTTAGGATTACTTATTGTGAACTGTAAACTGAATAAATCGATTGCTGAACTTTTATCTTTTTATTGTTGTCACTCAATGGTTAAACGTCCATACATTGGTGCAATGTTTTCTAAAGGTTAGCAAGATTTATTAGCATGTACAGTATGTATTTGTTTTCCTGAGCTGCACATTAAGCTCTAATGAAACAAGTCATTTGCATTATTCAAATACTATAAATGATGTTATTGGCTGGCACTGCTGGTTAATTTAAATTTTCCAGTTGTGACTTTGCACCAAGGAGGAATAAGGCAATTTCATTACATCAAAAGAGAGAAAGAAGAGTTCATCACAGCCCTTTTTTGGATACATTTATATAGGCCTTAGTGGTCCCCTAATACTGTATCTGAAGTCTCTTTCCCGAAATTCAGCCTTGGTGCAGAACTACAGCCACTAGAGCCAGTCCCACAATGAGCTTTGATCAGGATGTGCTATTTCTGTGTCTGTAGCTTTAAATGCTATTGAGGAGGAGAGAGTGGGGATAAGGTGGAGGGTGGGGGGTGTCGCCTTGACCAACTGCCATGCTTCTCAAGTTTGCAAGAAGTCTCTCTCTTTCTCATGGGTGGGCCAAATTCTCTGGGCAGGCAAAGCAGAAAAAGGGGAGGTAACCTTTCCCCTTACGACGACATATAGGGAAGATTCCAGATCAGTCCATCTGAGCTTTCATTTTCTCAAAGGTGGAGCAGGATACCCAGGACTTGATTTACCAAAAAACATTCATAAAGTGAAATTGTCATGCCATGGGACCTTTAAAGAACCTGATCTACACAAAAACACACTTCCACCTGATTGATCAAAATAATGTGAATGCAGGTACGTGATTGGTTGGAAAAGCACTAGTCTCGTGTTGCCAGACCATCCACACGCTGCGGAGCAGAGGAGGGTCTGTCTAGTCCACACAACATTCTGGGATGGAAGAAAAACATGCTCTGGTTTATTGCCATTTCTTTAAACCAATCACAATTGTACAGAGCCGTTGTAAATTATTTGAGCGAGAGAAAACTCAGATTGGACAGATAGTCTAGCTAGCTGTCTGGATTTACCTGCAGAGATCTGATGAGCAGTTAACCATAGTCCTCATAAATCCACTGGAGTTTAGAATTCCAACACAAAGAAAGAGGAAAGAAACGGACATCGGCAAAAATACGTCCATCTGGCGTAATATCTTGTGGCACCGGAGCAGTCCGTAAGTGGAACAAGGATATAGACTAGATAAACACCAATCCTTACAGTATTTGTATGCAGTATATGGCAAAGACAAGCAGCAACTTTCCAAATTGAGCGTCCATGATTAAGACCATGATTTAGAACAGATTGAGTTCAATGTGGCAGTCTGCGGCACTGTGAGATCATAACAAATAGTATGTTAGCAACATGTGTTAAGTATGCTAACAAATGTCCTAACAAGTCAGTCTATTGACTTTGATTTTGAGTTTCTAAATGTTTTTTTCCCCAAATTTCCAGCAGCTCACCTACCTGGCTGTTGTCTGCATGACAACCCGAGAATGGTAAGGACCCTACATAATAAATAAAAAGAAAGGCAAACAGGGAGAGAGAATAAACAGGTCCATACAAAAGTGCAAGAGTCGCATCATTTCAGAGCCATTAAGCGAGACGAGATTCAATTTCGTCTTGGCTGCTAGAGCGTGTCCCCCTCGTCTGTTATTTCCGTTATTTACCAGCAGTTCCTGAGCCAAAAAGGATGGCTTCGTCACATTTCTTTCTCAGCTCTCTGCTGTTCCCATTACACACTGGACATGGTGACATGGTTAAATCAGCATACCTGACACTGATCACTGTCCTTCTGATGGAAGGCTACTACACAGCCAGCTTCTGCCCATTGCAGGAGACGGACATAACACCAGCCTTGGGTGTTCAGATCATGTGAACCTCAAGGGCAAAAAACATTAATGAAACTGCCTTGGAAAATTTAAGGAAGCCAAATTCCTACTTCAAATAGTGAGAGTGTAGGTGTTTGGAAGCTCGGCCAGGCTGATTTTCACAAACTCTGCTATTTTTTAGACAAGGACAGGTCGGAATCTGGAGAATTGCCCCATGACTGTGATATTTGGAGGGAATAAAGCTTTGTGATACAGCCAGTTTCGATGTTAGTTTAGTTTTTGTCCAACAAAAGCAGACACAGTAGCCAAATAAAGATTGGGCAGACATTTGAAGAACCCTAAAGGGGTTTTGTACTTTCACTAAATACTCATCCATGGAATGAGAACAATCCCCAAAAAAGACTGAATAAAGAAAAAGAAATGCTCAAGCTATAGACGCTGCAGTGAATAAAATGCACTGCAGCTTGGCATTTGAGCCAATGTCCAGACGATGAAAAGAAAACTACTGTACAAAATCTTTCTAAAACAAATTAGTCTTATGTGAGTCCAACTCTATGTTATTGATTTTTTTTCACACAGCCTGTCGGGAGGTATTATTGTGAAATGATTAAATGAGAAGTATAAGAGGATATTGAAACCTTTTGTTTTTAATATCTTTAGGCCACAACATTAAAACCTGTGGAGAACAGAGTGAACAGAAAGATTCAACTGATTGAGTTTCCCATTTCTTTTTCTAGGTGAGACCTGTAGCAAAGGCCTTTACTATTTCAATACATGGGAAAATAAACCCTATTCATGCTAACCCAATATTTAAATGTTCTCCTCTCAGTTGCTGTCAGCTGTTATTTCAGCGTAAACCTCCCTGACCCTATCCAATCAGATCTCAGCATCCTCTTCATTAATCACCATCACCGGCGGCGTACTACACATTAACCACTTTCAAAAGGTATTGGGTATGCTTGTGCAATTAGACAGTGATCATTTCTACGGAGAATAACGCTTTGGTTATACACGCATGCAACACCGTGGCGCTGGCCTCCAGATGGCACGCGCTGCCAGCATGCACGGAGACGTTTATACTCAATGCATTGTTCGTCACAGTGTTCTCCAAAACACCAGGAGGCGTACAAACAAAATAATCTGTGAATAAGCAAGAAGAAGTAGAGAGCGGAAGTAAAGAAAGCATGTTGCATGGCAACAGTAAACACATCCATGATAAACACTGACGGCCTGCAAAATAGCAAAATAGCACCAGGGAACACACCTCCTCTTTTCACTGAACCGTCCCCGGGAGCGCAAATACATTCCCTAATTTACAGACGTGAGTCTGTGGAGGGAAAAGTCCACTGTGCATTGTGTGCAAAATCGGAATGATACATGTGTTGGTGTACAAAGGCAATTGCGCTGAGTGCAAGATAGGGCCCATTATCTCCAACTAGAAATGACTGTCTGCCTCTAACACTATTAGGAACACTCTTTCCATGAGGCCGTTTTTTAACTTTGACAAAGAGATCTCTTATGTTTTTCCATTCTCCAGCAAAATGCTTCTTCTTTTCCCAGTGTGGTGTCTCTCTCTGACCACATATTTAGGGTTGTTTGACTCCCTGTGGTCTGTACAGGAAGAATTATACAGATGTTTTACATTGTGGGCTGTACATGAAGACTCATACAGATGTTTGACGGTCTGTGGTCTCTACATGAAGAATCATACAGATGTTTGACTCTCTGTGGTCTCAACATGAAGAATCATACAGATGTTTGACTCTGCGGTCGACACATGAAGACTCATACAGATGTTTGACTCCCTGTGGTCGGTAAATGGAGAATCATACAGATGTTTGACTCTCTGTGGTCTCTACATGAAGAACCATACAGATGTTTGACTCTGTGGTATCTAAATGAAGAATCATACAGATGTTTGACTATGTGGTGTGTACATGAAGAATCGTACAGATGTTTGACTTCCTGTGGTCGGTACATGAAGAATCGTATAGATGTTTGACTCTGTGGTCTGTACATGAAGAATCATACAGATGTTTTACTCTCTGTGGTATCTAAATGTAGAATCATACAGATGTTTGACTCTCTGTGGTATCTAAATTAAGAATCATTCGGATGTTTGACTCTCTGTGATATCTAAATGTAGAATCATACAGATGTTTGACTCTCTGTGGTCTGTACATGAAGAATCGTACAGATGTTTGACTCTGTGGTCTGTACATGAAGAATCATACAGATGTTTGACTCTCTTTGGTATCTAAATGTAGAATCATACAGACGTTTGACTCTCTGTGGTCTTTACATGAAGAATCATACAGATGTTTGACTCTGTGGTATCTGAAGAATCATACAGATGTTTGACTCTGTGGTCTGTACATGAAGAATCATACAGATGTTTGACTCTGTGGTCTGTACATGAAGAATCATACAGATGTTTGACTTCCTCTGGTCGGTACATGAAGAATCATACAGATGTTTGACTCTCTGTGGTCTCTACATGAAGAACCATACAGATGTTTGACTCTGTGGTATCTAAATGAAGAATCATACAGATGTTTGACTATGTGGTGTGTACATGAAGAATCGTACAGATGTTTGACTTCCTGTGGTCGGT
The DNA here is from genome assembly GCF_004354835.1 of Perca flavescens. NCBI lineage: Eukaryota > Metazoa > Chordata > Actinopteri > Perciformes > Percidae > Perca > Perca flavescens. The sequence goes on from NC_041333.1 coordinate 10,764,123, forward strand.
ACATGAAGAATCGTATAGATGTTTGACTCTGTGGTCTGTACATGAAGAATCATACAGATGTTTTACTCTCTGTGGTATCTAAATGTAGAATCATACAGATGTTTGACTCTCTGTGGTATCTAAATTAAGAATCATTCGGATGTTTGACTCTCTGTGATATCTAAATGTAGAATCATACAGATGTTTGACTCTCTGTGGTCTGTACATGAAGAATCGTACAGATGTTTGACTCTGTGGTCTGTACATGAAGAATCATACAGATGTTTGACTCTCTTTGGTATCTAAATGTAGAATCATACAGACGTTTGACTCTCTGTGGTCTTTACATGAAGAATCATACAGATGTTTGACTCTGTGGTATCTGAAGAATCATACAGATGTTTGACTCTGTGGTCTGTACATGAAGAATCATACAGATGTTTGACTCTGTGGTCTGTACATGAAGAATCATACAGATGTTTGACTTCCTCTGGTCGGTACATGAAGAATCATACAGATGTTTGACTCTGTGGTCTGTACATGAAGAATCATACAGATATTTGACTCTATGTGGTATATAAATGTAGAATCATACAGATGTTTGACTTTCTGTGGTATCTAAATGTAGAATCATACAGATGTTTGACTCTCGGTGGTCTTTACATGAAGAATCATACAGATGTTTGACTTCCTGTGGTCGGTACATGAAGAATCATACAGATGTTTGACTCTGTGGTCTGTACATGAAGAATCATACAAATATTTGACTCTCTGTGGTATATAAATGAAGAATCATACAGATGTTTGACTCTGTGGTCTGTACATGAAGAATCATACAGATGTTTGTACAGGCGAACCTGCTCGGCCAGTCTTCCCAGCCTACCATGCAGCACGTGCCGAGTTACATAAATCCAGAGGTGCATGACCACGCACCGCGACAGCCACAGGTACAACATGAGAATCATGTAGGCTGCGTTAAGCAGTGTTGGTCATCTTACTTTAAAAAAGTAATTAGTTACAGTTACAAATTACTTCTCCCAAAAAGTAATTCAGTTAGTAACTCAGTTACCACATTGTAAAAGTAATTAGTTACTCAGCAAAGTAACGGTGACGTTACTTTTTATGTTCTATCACGCTATTACGTTCTATAACATCTTCAAATATGTTTATATTAACTGATTGAAGAATAAAAACACTATATACAGTATTTTAGAACATATGGTATTTAGGATAGCTCTGAATGACTCAGACTCCACAGTGGACAGGGGTAGCATGTTTTCAACAACATACCTTGCAATCATTGTGTTCAGCTCGGCCTTGGTCACCTGTTGCTGACCCGAAAAATCGAGCGTTGCTTGTTTAAACAGAGTGGCTCCGTCTCCTTCCTGGAGCTCCTGCTAGCTGCGTTACTTGGGATTGGGTTAGCAGCAGCAACAAGTGTCGCGTTAGCATGTGTTGATGTGAGGGGCTTCATAAGATAAGAAGAGTTGCTTGAGGCAGACGTGGATAAAGTCTTTTTTCCTGGGCATAGCGTGCTTGTTACATAAACATTCTTGTCTTTAATTTCAATGAGCGAGAAGTAGTGCCGGTACTTCCAGTTCGAGAACGCTACCTTTGAATTTCCCTGGCTCGTCGCCATTGTCACTGTCTTGTGTTTAGTGGTAGTCATCTCTATGGCTCTGGTGGTAGTCAGAGCGTGCAGTGAGAAAGCGAGAGCAGGGCATCCGCCCACCGAGCAATCATCATCATTGCATTTGCACCTCGCGCTTCCTTCAACCAAAATGTAGTAACGCGGCACTTTACATTCTCAGTAACGATAACGGCGTTGCAACGATGGGAAAATTAATTAATTAGATTACTCCGTTATTGAAAAAATAACGGCGTTAGTAACGCCGTTATACTTAAACGCCGTTACTCCCAACACTGGCGTTAAGTATTTTAAAATATCTAAAGATAAAAAATAGCATGAAGACAGTCATGAAGACAGGATGTGTTGAGCTCATCCCTTCTCTTCTGATATTGACACCCTTCATTATCTTTATTGAGATTGAGATAACATTTTCAATCATAGTCTAAAGGGAATGTGAGAAAAGGAAATGACCTGAGAATTGAAATTTTGCTATTAACTACTTTTTTATGTAAAACTTCAGCCTGTTTTAGTCTAATGAACATTGCCTGCTGTTTCACTGCATTCATAAAATATCGGGCTAAACTAGGGTGCTTTCACGTTTTGGAACTATAGGTAGGAATTTGATCTGAGATTTTAGCTGCCATCTCAGCACTCCAGTGTAGAAACTGCTGTGTTTGTTCCTGGGATCTGTCCATGGTGCTGGAATGTTCTGCTTATGGCGCTCTTGTTAACAAGAAGACTTCCGGATTCATAGTGCACGTGCTGTCACCTCTTCCTGCCTGCACTGTTGTTCCTCATGTCTCTAAGGTCCCTATGCACCCTGCTGTGTTGCAGTGTTTGAACTTAGATACCTTAACTGTTGTATAACTTCCAGAATGGTCTTGCATTGCCAGACCTTCCTCCACAGCGCTGCGGAGGAAGGTCTGGCTAGTCCACACAGCATTCCGGGATGGGAGAAAAACGTGTTCTGGTTCTCTTGGCATTTCTTTAAACCAATAACAACCGTCAGGGGCAGCGGAGAGAGCCAGGGTGCCTCTGCAAAATAGCCTCGGGAAGGAACTTGTTTTGGTGGAACATGTGTACGTTCAATAGTTGTTTTAGTCGTGTAAGAGAAAACTCAGAATGGACAGATAGTCTAGCTAGCTGTCTGGGTTTACCCTGCAGAGATCTGAGAAGCAGCTAACCATAGTCCTAATAAAAAGTAAAAGTATAAACGTTCAACAGTGGCTCATTGGCCATTATTCTTACTGCAACAGTTCAGGCACTCAAATACTGGCATATTGGTAATAAGAAAAAAAACTGAATAACCAGTGTCAGCAAAGCTCCACTCTTTTTTAAATTGAATTTAACCTTTATTTAACTAGAAGTAAAGGCTCATTGAGATTAAAAATCTCTTTTTCAAGAGTGTCCTTGCCAAGACAGGCAGCACCATCATTACCATTTGAGTCAGTTTCAAATGTAACCAAAGAACAAATTAAAGAATTATAAGATATCAAAAAAACATTCAAAACATCTACAGCCCGATGTGACTGCTAGATACTCAACAATAACAAGACTGGAAATGTGGAATGTAGGCTGGAGGAAACGCATACTGGTGGTAAGCTAACAATCCGGCAGGGAGCAGAAAGTCAGACTGGTCTTTGTAGGTAGATGTTGAGCAGATGAGTTGCAGGTGCGCTGATGAGGAACTGGTGTCATGTGCGGAGAGAGAAAAAACGGGAGGGGGCGTGTCCACACACTGAGGAAAATGAAGGTGACAAAAACACACCAACTGCACTGCAGGCATAACAAGCTGAAGAAATAAAACAAAACACATTCACACACCAGTCTCTGGGACATGGCCCCCACAGCTAATCTTTTTCAATTACAACTCTGAACTGTTGATAATTCATGCGCCACAGAGCAACTTCCATAAGAATGAACAGGACCCGGCCTTGAATACTTGATCCAGTTCACTTTATAGCTCCATTGTTAAGCCGATGCTGCAGCCGATAGAAAACAACTATTGCGCTGCTAAAACCGTTCCAGGTAAAACTCACTCTCCAGAATTTCTGTTCCGTATGTGCGAGTAGCAGACATAAATGTGACTATATTGATGTGTCTGGACATACCGAGCTAATGTTGAATACCGAACCGAAAGACCTGTACCAAACAGTTAAAGGAGAATGCATGTGAAGTTACAGCGCTAACATTAGGTGAAACCAGTGGTGGAGTGTAACTAAGTACATTTACTCAAGTACTGTACTTAGGTACACATTTTTAGGTACTTGTGCTTTACTTGAATCTTTTCTTTTCATGCTTCTCTCCACTTCTAATCCACTAATATTTTACTTTTTACTCCACTACATTCATCTCTTACAGCTTTAGTTACTACATTACAATTTTTGCACACAAAACACATGTAGTTTATAAAACACAATGTTATATCATAAGTGAAACTAGCCAACAATATAAGGGCCTACAAGTCCAGCTGAAATGATTAGACCATTAAACACACAACTGTTTGGATCCTTTCCACTTTCTAAAATGGGAGGATTGTTCTGCATTGAGTACTTTTGCTTTTAATACTTTAAGTACATTTTCCTGATGATCCTAACATTCTTTTCCTTAAGTAACATTTTCAACGCAGGACTTTTTCTCCTAACGGAGTACAACAGTAAAGGATCTGAAAACTTCTTCCACCACTGGGTGAAAGCCATTTTTAGTCTCTGACTTTGGTTTTGTGAAGGCAGGAGAAGAGTGCTACAACATAAAATCCCTCTCTACCAATTAAACAGCCGAGAAGTCAAGGAGCAGGACAGAACTTTCCCTGATGTACTAATTACTCATTAACTGGGGGAAAGACACTCGTTAGTGAATGTACATACAGTATGCGGGTTATCTATTTTAAGTCAAGGCAAAGTTTACATCAGGCTCATTTTCTTCCCTAAACAAGCCCAGAAATGCAGCAGAAATATGCCGCTACTAGGTTCAGTTCTGCAGGATAGCTGGCTGATAAAAGCTTATAATGTTGCTATTGGATCAAGAACCGTCCTCTATCAGTACATGTTCTACTATCACAGAACTAATACAGCATATAGGGGCAGTCAGAGGGGGCTGTGGACCAGCAGACTTTAAAGTGGGTTTGCTTTTAACAGTCAGGAATGGAAAGCTGCACCCGCCTGAACTAAGTTTATTGATCTTTGACATCAATTTATGATGTATTATGGGCACGTATTATGGGTTTTATTTTTTTCGACATTGGGTGGGACACATTATAAATGGGGGGTCTGGGGGACCTCCACCATAACATTTGACCATCAAACACTTAATTTTCAGCATTTGGGTGAATTTTCTGCAGCAATTTGTGCTGAAAATGTCTTAATTTACTTATTTACTTATTATGTATTTTTTTTTACCTTTTTTGGGGTTGTCTTTCATATTTTCTGAAGGGGGACAAATCTCCCTTTTCTAAATATTTTTGGTGGGGGGGGACGTATCCCCTGCATCCCCCCCAAAAAATCTACCCCTATGCTCATGCCTACTGGTTTTCTTTAAGACTGACAGCAAAAATGTGAAGAAATCCTTTGCAGTTGGATTACCTCTGTAATGTATTTTACTTGAGTCAAAACATGTAAACTCCTTTTGATATGTAGGGTTTGATCATTTAAGATGTGGTCAATTAGTTGTAATTGTGGTGAAATGCTGAATGCAATAAAGCAGTTTAACCTGATAGACATATTTTCTTACTTACTTACTTTTCTTAATTTAAAAAAAGGAAAATAAACTTTAAACCTACTGAATTTCTTATTGATTCTTGAAGGAATAACAATTTTACAAAATGGCATTCTAAACTTGTTAAGAGATATCTGCATGTCACTTGTGATGATTGGGATGTGAGATTGCTTTCTTCCAGTTGCCACATTAAGTGGACACTTTGTATCAAGGCAGAAATGAAAGGGCTTAAAAATGCGCCAAGCCCTCAACTGCTCTGGCAGCGCCACTGCAATATGTTGTTCCCTGCACTTCTGATGTATGCTCTTGTTTTTCTAAGAAAAAAGAGCTTTTTGCTAACACTAATGTTAACAGACTCTAATTGGTTAATAGAGAATGTCTTCAGATGCATCATTATGAACTTAATTTTTTCTTATAATGGTTTTTGAGTACAATGCTTCCTTTACTCTATCTTTGATCTTGCCATCATTGTGAGACACTCTGGGTAACCCAACTTAATGCATAAAATAACTGTTTTCTCTTTCCTTTTGTCGACTGTACTCTCAGAATTCTGAGTTAATGCGAAGGCAGCTTGAACGGACGAGCCACGCAGTGAAGGAGATGCATATGTATGTGGCCAGATTATGAGCCGTGATATGTTAAATTAAAACCGGAACAAATTAAGTAGGAGTCTTTTTGGTGTTCCATTGAATATTAATTAAGGTAATTAACTGAGGTAAATTGCAATTTGGAATGTAAATGGTAGTGAGATGACATTTGAAGTTCAAACAGGACGGAAATGCAGTCACCCCTAACCATATGCTAATGGCATTTCCCTAATCTTTAGCCTCGCTTTTGAACGAATTGGATTTGACTGTCCATTAGTTTTGACCAAACAACCTCTGGGTCTGCAATGAAAGTGTAACTGAAAAGAGTTGGCGGAAAAATAGAGAGATGTGTTGAGTGAAGCCTATATACTAAGAGCAATGGTATACGTCAGCAGTGAGCAGAAGATACTGGTGGGAGTAAGTTGAATGAAGGCAAATACACTTGGCTCCAGAAGAGGAGCTGAAGGCTTTGTGTTTACCCACCAGGGCTGAGCTTTGTACTAATCCCTGATTGAAGAAAATCATACAGTATGGATCTGTTGTACTGCCAAAACAACATTTCTCTCCCCCAAGATTTGGGACTAGAGAAAAGAGTTGATTGTCACACTGAAGTGAAGTGTTTGATAGATAAAACGCTGAAAATCAAACAGGTCCTTTTGTAGTTTTTATTCCTCTGAAGAAGATATAAAATGAACGACCTGATGAATCTAACAGGACACATTGTCGTTATCATTGATTACATTAAAACATTAACATTGGATCCAAACTAGGGCTGTCAAAATGAACACAATACACAACGAGTTGATGTAAATTCCAGATTTTTTTGACGCCCTCAGGAGTTTGGGAAATCAGGAAGCGATGCAGCACTTAAGCAGAAATGTATAAAGAAAAGGGGTCTTCTTAACGGCACATTCAGTTTCACATCCCTTCCAGATGGTTCTCTCCACAAGAATCTCAGACTCATTTACACGGCGCTCTGTTTTTCGACTAGTCATGATTGGTTTCCAAGATGGCTCCCGCAAGTAAACATGAACGCGACTGTCTTTACAATCTATCTTTTTAATAAACTATCTGTACACTTACAATGTTCTCAATGCTTCGGTTCATATTTAGGGACCCTCATTATGCTAACGTTATGGTGTGGTGATATTTCGAGCCTTTTCAGTGGAATTAAATAACGATTTAATTTGAGTGTCCCCATGCCCCAAATACTAGCATTGTAAGCTAACCAGCGGTCCACAGTAGCCTCGTCAAAGCTCCAAACTCATTCAATTAGCATGAAAACATGTCCCAGAGAGCAACAGAGTAGGTACACATCAGTTAATAACCCCTAGGTTCGTTTTGCGCCAGAATTGTCCTTTAAGAAGGTAACCCTGAATATTATGCTTCACTATGAGGAAGCCGCAATAAAGGTCATAATCAAAGATATTCTTTACTTTTACTTTTACTTCTAAAAATGAAGTACATTTAATATCATAAAATTACTTTTGCTGCTCAAGTACAGTAAATATCAAATACTTTTACTCAAGTAATATTCTAAAAGGTGACTTTAGGTGACCACCAAAGTAATTTTCTGGTAAGATACTTGTACTTTTACTCAAGTATTGCTTTCAAGTACTTTATACAAGACTGTGTGTCATTTTGCGATAGAACTGCTACTTCTTTGCAGAGCTGACGCACATTAATGTTGCCATATTATGCTCATTTCAGGTTCATAATTGTATTTTGAGGTTGTACCAGAATAGGTTTACATGGTTTAATTAAAAAAAAAAAAAACACTTTATTTTTGTTGTACTGCACATTGCTGCAGCTCCTCTTTTGACCCTGTGTGCTCAGCAAGGTTATTATAGTTTTTCATTTTTCATTAGTTTTTATTTTTATTTCGTTTAGATTTTTTGTTTTCAAATTCAGTTTAGTTTTAATTAGTTTTTAAAGCGGGTTTGCTAGTTTAGTTTAGTTTTTATTAGTTTCATTCTTTTTTTGTAATATGGGTTATTTTTCAGGGGATTGAAAAAGGTCAGAAAAAGTATTGTGTAATAATAACTCAACAACAACATCATACAATTTTAGAAATATGTATTCACAATGTATTCAACAATAACACCAGTACATAAAATGTACATATGATGATGAGCACAAATATGTAGTATCAGTAAGTGCAAAATGTGTTAGTAACGTCGTGTGCCAGGAAAAAAACCCAAATAGCCAACTGACTAAAGAAGATATACATCATCAGGTGTTTTGAACTTTGGTTCCAGTAAAGTTGCAAACTTTTTGAAGTCAATCGACTCACACAGTTGTGTAGGCATCCCAGTATCAATACACATATTAACCCACGCTTCCTCACGCTTTTAGTGTTCATGCATATTTACTAACCAGCAGCTATCGGGTTGCCGGTGAAAGCCCGCCTGTAGTGTTCTCTGTCCTGCGGTTGTCTCCGTCATGCTGCCTGGCCCTGTACCCATACATCCATGCCCTGTACCGGCCCGGGGTTAGCTTCTGTTTCGGGGGAAGGGGGCTTTGCATTCTCCTTGCCCTGTCACTGCTTGTTAAGGTAAGCTAGGTTAGCCTCCTTGTGCACAATTCTCAAATGTACGTTCAAATTCGTGGGATTTTTCCCTTAATTGTCCACTTATTTTACCACCTTCCACTGTGAGGCACTTGCTTTTATCTGACACAGTCAGTTATAGGACTCTGCCACTTTCTTCTGACTTTCGATACTGCCACGATGCCAGGCGACGGGCATGGACTATGTTGTGTTCAATTTGAAATGGAATGTCGGAATTTCTGGGTTCCCAGTCGGAAACTATATGTCTACGGCATAGATTGTATAAAACAGGTCTATGGTCGGAAATGTCAACTCTGAAAGATATAACGTTATTTGCTCTGTGAAAGACATTGACAAAGAAGAAAACTAAGGACATTTACTCGATAATTTTATTTTATTTTAGTTAGTTTTGCAAACAGACATTACAGTTTTAGTTAAGTTATCGTTTTTTTGTAATGCCTCGTTTTTATTTTTATTTCAATTAACGACAATGTTTTTGCCCACCTAGTTTTCGTTATTTAGTTCGTTTTCGTTAACGATTATAACCTTGGTGTTCAGGTCTCTGTTTTAGCTACAGAGGGAGGCATCGCACTTCTATCCCATCTTTGTTGGGAGGCACACATGCGCAGTAGCTAGTTAAAGATCACATCAGATAGCTGTTTGTTTCTACAACTGCAGTTAGTACAAGGCAGGATTAGCCGGGAGACTTCTTCTAAACAAGGGCGCACTTCCAACTTTGCGTGGAATACCTGCCGAACAAGGACATGCAAATAGTTATTTTGTAGATTAAGGTGAACTAGTGTGTGTTGTAGCAGTGTTTTGCTATTGAGAATCAGCTAGCATGCTACGGTTAGCCACCTCGTCTCGGCTAGTGACGTAGAAAGCCGTGCAGATTTTGAACAGCTCACCCGGAGACTGAAGGCAGGACACATTCAGAAACCCGTATCTCACTCAAAACAGCATGGATGGTTTTTGTTCCAAGTTTGTATGTGTGTGGAAGCACCAGAGACACAAAATAACACCCCAAATCCCAGAAAAAGTGATTTTTTTCATAATATGGGCACTTTAACGCTGGGAAATGGGACAGACAGTGTCATATTCTGATGAGTTGAAAACAGTGGGCGAGGACGCATGTCAGACACTGCAGGCGTATGTTAACCTTTAGCAATTAGCTTTACCAATAGCTGTCCTCATTAGTCATTTATTGTTACAAATGTAAAAGGCAACTCATTGGAGTACTTGTAAGCTGCCCACCAGTTAACTAGAATAAAAAATGACTAAAACAATAAAACACCAGCTCACACATTGTTCAAAATTCCATTAACTCACTGGGTGAGATGCAGGTTGTTGTGTATCTTTAAGCAAATAAATGCTTTATTTGTAATAAATAGTTTATAACAGACTGTAATGCAGTTGTACACAGCTATAATGACATGTTAAGTGTTTACTAATGCACAATGCATACAATTACAACTTCTATAAGGAAATTGTTTTATATTACAACAACTGTGATTTACGATATTGTCATTTCTATAACTGTGTATACACCAACCTCCATGTATTGGTGTCCACAGGGGGAGTAATAGGGGATGACAAATATATTAATAAACAAACTCAAAACTACATTATAGTGTGTTAAAAACATTTTTTTATGTACATCTTACATAACATCTTCCACCGCAGGCTAACAACTCATCTCTTCTGACTGCACCTTGGCTAGGAAGACGATGACAATTAAAAATACTTACACTTACATGGGGCACTTTGTAGTTTGGCTTATTTGAACCTATGTACTTTGTGTAAGTAATTATTGCTTTTCCGAGTTTGGACCTTCATGGTTGAATGCACTTATTGAAAGTCGCTTTGGATAAAAGAGTCACCTAGATTTAATGTAATATTTACTGTATATATAGCTAATGAATGCAAAATATGGAGTGTTTTATTTTTTCTAGCACTACATTTACTTACAATTAAGGAGCAGATTTACAATTATGACTCCTCCATGTTCACACTAACTGTGTGAGCAGCTACTCTGCACCACTGATAATACAGTGAAAGCAAAGTTTACCCTAAGTATCCTTATATGACACAATGTTATATTCTTTGTTTAAGTGTTTTGTTGTCTTTGGGAGCTGCAATACACTGCAAATACAGACCATAGTGTAATTACAACATGTTACTGAACATGTTACTGAACATTGTGTCTATATCCACGACGTTCCACTTCCGGTGGAAATTCCACCGGATGTCCCCCTTTTTGCCCGGATGTCCGTTTCCTTCCTCTTCCTTTGTGTTGGCCTTCTAAACTGCGGTGGATTTCTGAGGACTATGGTTAACTGCTCCTCAGATCTCTGCAGGGTAAATCCAGACAGCTAGCTAGACTATCTGTCCAATCTGAGTTTTCTGTTGCACGACTAGAACAACTTTTTAACGTACACGTTCTACCAAAACAAGTTCCAGAGGCACCGTGGCTTCTTCTGGCGCTTAGCGCCACCCAAGACGATTGTGATTGGTTTAAAGATATGCCAATAAACCAGAGCACAGTTTTCTCCCATCCCGGAATGCTGTGTGGACTAGCCAGACCCTCCTTTGCAGCGTTGTGGAGGAAGGTCTGGGAAATTCGAGACTAGTGAACATGAAACTGCTCCCAAAGGGAGAGAATCTCTCAATGCTTGGTTCTTCAAAAACATCAGTGACCCCATTTTTAAAATGTTCTTCATTGTCAAAACCACAAAGAGAAGTTGCTGCTGTCTATAGGTGGATAAAAAAGGTGGATCTTCTGTTTGAGTGCTGCCCACCAGAGCCAGCTAAAGTCGTATTGATTAACACGTTGCAGGCTTGCTTTGACTTCTTTCCTATCCAAATGTGTTTATACTCAGAAATATTCTGACAATAGACACTTTTTTCTCAAGTGATTCCATTGGGTCACTTTTGTTAACTGTAAAATTCTTTGATGCTTAATTTCAGTAAGTATTCTGTCATTTTGATTCATGAAGCCTTTTGATAGCTGTGCAGCATGGCTCCAGGGAGGACAACGACCTGCAAAATGAAACAATCCCATCAGCCCCAGCTGTTTTATTGGTGCTACTGACTAAAAGTTAGCATACTAATACTTTGTATTAAAAAGTAAGACATGGGGAAGCTTGACCTTATCACATGGCGCACCTAATGTCTAAGTTATTGAACAATAAGGAACACTATAACTTTAACTTTACACTAAGTAGTCTTAGGCCAGTTACACACTGCCAGCGTGGCGTGAGTGTGGCGTTTCTGTTGCGTGTCAGCTGCGTGGATTTTTCTATGTCTTTACACACCAGAAACGTGTCTGACTTGGTGCTGCTGCTGCTAGCCTTGTCTGGACACATGTATGTTTCCAATTGATAAAATGAAATACCATGTAAAACATAAATATATACTGATCTGGTTACAGCAAAGACAACATCGGCAGTATTGACAGCAAAATAGGCGACAGAATATTTTGTTCTGTATTGACAGGTGCAATATTAGAAAATCGATTTTTTTTTTAAGTACATTTATATCTGCATTTATATCAAAACCTAAAGACTTTCAAACATCAACATGTCATTTATTAATATGTATTTGTGTCTAAACAACATATAAACATCTTTTCCTATTCTATTTTCCCTGGAAACGCTTCCAACATGCTTGCGTGTCGCGTGAAAAATAGGCATTGGTTCTATTTCTAGCAGGCACGCGTTTTTGCCTGAGACGCGAGTGTCAGGCAGGCAGCGTGTAAGCTCTAACCTGTTAATATGGGAGCCGAAATATAAACGGAAACGCCACGCAGCTGATACGCTCGCGCAACGCAACCAGTGTGTAACCGGCCTTACAGTACATTACTGTAAAGTAGGCAGTGTAACACTGTGACAATGTTTATATTAATCTGACACACTGTAAACCCAAAGGGAACTTGAAAATACACTAAACACTCAAATAGGTAGCCTACAAGTCTCCAAACTAAAATCACATACAGCAGCTCTGATTATATTTAGAAACCCGTCGTTTTGGCACATTTGTATCAGCACGCATGTCTAAAAAAAAGTTCCATCAGCCTTTTTCACACTCATCTGGGACTCAGCATTTGCATATATCCTACACAAAACATAACTGTCTAAAATGGAGCCATTAATCTGTAGGATGCTCCACTGCAATAGCACAGACACAGAAGTCACAGTCTGTGGATCAAATAGAATACATGCATCTAAATTTAGGTGTTTCAGAGATTGAATCAGACAACAGCTCTGAGAGGGAAGAAGTTAAATGAGGCAGAAAATGATGCTTAGGCCGCTGATACCATCAAACCCTCATACGCCCTTGATTATACATTCAGTATGACGTTGAATTCTAAACGTTTGAGGTTGCCCCAACAAGCAAAAAATCACTCTGCAGTCCTTGATTATTCATTAAACCCATGTTAAGTATTCTTAAGAGACTGCACAGGCAGAAATCACACCTTTCGTTGGAAAGCCCTGCAAAGGCTCACTGACAAAAAGAGCGGGCCGCAAAAAGGTTCAGACATATTCTCTTTTATACTCATCAAATCCAACCAGCAATCAAAGCTGCACTTGAGAGGGCAGAATATAGTTCAATCCTTGCAATGCAAAGTCTCTGAGAGTGAACTGCTATCTAAAACATCCTTGAATGTTTGCTCCTGTTTATGCCCAAAGCACTTCAAAGTCTTTATGCTCAAAGGGAAATTTACCAAAAACCAAATTGCTTCCTATCTTTCAAACCATTTGATGTTTGTTTTATCTAAAGATTTCAACTATTGTGTGTGTGCACATAAGTGTACTGCAGAGATTTCTAAAGACTTTGGGATTTAAGAGCTTAACATCTAACATTAGCCCTAATGCACCGTTCTCAAAGACCAAAGTCCCATCCTGAGATTAAAGGGCACAAAACACATGCATGAAAGGTAGAAACATACTAGTTTTTTTGTTTTAATACAGTAAAAAAAAAACATTATAAACACACAATTGAATTCTATTAATCGTTTACATAGATTTAGCTTTAAGAGATACATTCTCCCGGTACTGAAATAGTTTATCAATTATTACCAGAAAGTGAATCATCAACAGTTTTGAAGAAGTACAATTCCCAAACTTTCAAGCTTCTCAAATGTTTAGCTTTCAGATATATCAAACTCAGATATTTGGGTTTTATTTATTTAATGACGTTATTTTGGGCTCCGGTAAATTGTAAAGGGCTTATTTCCCCATTACACTTACTATTACAGGGGTTCCCAAATGTTTTAAAACCACAGTACCCTTTCATAGTGATGGTTTTGTGTGGCACCCCTACATCCCACCAACATGATACCCATACACATGCACATCCTTTCGACTAAAACAAAACATGATTCATATCTCTTTAATCTAAGTTTAACACTGATTTAACTTTACTCACAAACAGCAATGTAATAAATCATTCAGAATAAAAGAAGTTATCATGTGGGTTATTTTACTGTGTCTCTTTTGGCTGCCTTCCCTGCAGGAATAGGACAGCTTCCTCTGTACATGAAAAGCCATAAGCCAAGTACCTTTCACTGCACAACCTGATTTTAGTTATTTTGGCCCGCTCAGGTTTGGTCATCTCACACGGTGCTGAGTGCTGAGTTGCATAAGCATTTCTTTGAGCTGTATTTACAGTGATAAATCTGCTCAGTGCTTGCTCCGACAGTTGTTATTTCTAACTGTTGTGCATGTAGAAAACTAGTGCAAAAAGCATATTGCATTACTATAAGATCAGGCAGATGTTATATTATGTCACCAATTTTAGCTGTGGCATGTGACTGCATATTTAGCTGGATTTTTAACCACGTTATTTTCAATGTTTATCTTCCAATTTTAAAATGTTAGTTAATTAATGCTTATGTTGTGATATGAGCAATGAAAACAATTAAAATGATCATATCTCATGGCACCTGTTTTGGGAACGACTGGACTATTATACTTGATAGAATAATCAATAATGGAAAAAATGATAAACATATTTTACACTTCAGACAATAACTAAATAAAATAAATATTAGTGAACAAATGTGGGACTCATTGACCTTTTCTTGACTGGCAGTGACACCAGGGAGGGCCTCATGCGGGCCAAGGGTCAAATGAGATCAGTGTGAGGTCAGTGCTGACACCGAGTCCTGGACAGGTCCTCTGAGTAATTAGAAGAGGTAGGAAGCCCCGCTGCCTCCGAAGGTTAGCCTCCATCGCTGAATGCCGCCACATTTCCACTTTCACTATCAGTCTGCCTTACAGGGGCAATAAGTGAGCTTTTTACTGCTCCAAAGCACCAAATGACCACAATATATCTGGAGGGAGTTGATAGACTTGTTGATATACCAATGACTCCATGATTACTTCACAAGGTGCTGACCTTTTCTCCGCTGAAAACTCACTCTCTGGACCAGTCTGTCTGTTTGGCGAGAAAAACGTCTTCCCCCATGGGCATTTCAGCATGCGATTTGTGAAGAAAGCAGAGGGGGGAACATTTTTTGATCGTGCACAAGAAAACGAAACATGCAAAAATGAAATCCCCCTTTCAACGCCATGGCTGCAGAGCCACTCGGCCAGCCATGCCTAAACACTTATGCGCTTTAATATCCAATGGAAAATAATCTCAAAATGAAATAGAACAACGTGGTGTCAACATAAAACACAGCATTTTAAAGCCCCTAACCCTAACGCTCATTTGTTCCTTGGGAGTGTTTTAATCCAAACCACCATCTTTTTCCTAAATTTAACGAGTTGTTTTGGTGCCTAAACATAACGGTCATCCCCATGGCCCCTGAAAGGAGCGTCATCTGGCGGTGCCTGTACCCGGCTCACAGTCACCTATTAGTGGCTAAACAACCACCACTGGTAGACGGCGTCCCAGAGCTCCCAGAGTGGCTGCTAAATACAACCAGCAACTGCTGCTTGGATTTTATTGTCCTAGTACACTATATACTGTTCATGTTACAGCGCTTTACTTAGTTTAAAATGCTTCTATTTTATAATATAATTAATATATTGTCTAGGCTATTGGTGAAGTACCATTGATCACTTTAAAGGGGTAGATACATTTTGTCCCCATCAGGGATGAAAATAATTCAGCAGAGGCGGGGATATGTAGACCAGAAAGGGGGAAATCCCATGCATCCCTTGCTCCTGACTCCCCACCTGCCCCCAAAACCACATCTCTAACCCCGCTTGCTCACATTTTCAACTCCTCCTCAAGACGGTGCTGCATCACCACTCAGTACATTTACAAGTACGAGTACATACCTTTACACCCTGCCTAAATTGGACCCAAAATAATTGCCAATACTCTATCTCAGCAGTTGCATGACATCATCGTCTTATATTTATACGCATATCTTGGCGAAATATCACTTCTAATGTATTATTGTATGCATTTCATTACATACATTCAGGGCTTGGCATCATGTGTTTAGCTCAGCAGCCCCTGTGGCTAGTGGTTTTCCAATGGTCACTGTTATATGGGAAATTATGTTTTTATTTGAAAACATGTAACCTATTAAGACGCAGACAGACACACACTGGGATGATGTCTTGAGTGGGTTTATTAACAACAGCAGGCAGATGTATGTGTGTGGTTGTGTTTCTGAACGCGCACGTGCATGGATGACTTGCAGATGGCAACTATTTCCACAATTTACATCATATAGGCTATCTAGACCCACATCCGTCCAAATGGTGCAGTGACTTACACTCTTTGGTTTTAGGATCTTTTCTTGCTGGCTGTTCCAAAGGTCAGAACTGAACTGGGAAATAAGGCGTTTAAGTTTGCTGCTCCCTCTACCTGGAACAAGTTACAGAAATCCTTACAATGTTAATGAGCTTCTCTCATTGGTCGTTTTTAAGAGGATGCTAAATGACTCGGAGGCAGACACATCTGGCTGTAGATGCTTTGCCTGATGTGTTTATGATTATGGTTTACTTTGGGAAATATTTGCTCCTTAAGTTGTTTTATGTTTTTGTGTACTTTGTGTTTGTGTTTACACACGTGAAGAAGAGATTTTTAATCTCAATGAGGTTCTTTCCTGGCTAATATATATATATATATATATATATATATATATATATATAAAGGCTGTGATTGCATGATTAACACTTGCACGTTCTGTGATGGCCTTGTGCCGCTCCTAGTTTGGGAAATCAGGAAGTGATGCAGCAGTAAAGATGTGTATGGCTGGCAGAAACAAAACTCCTTTAGCAAAAATAGATAAAGGAAAGGGTCTTTTAAATGAAAAGTTCAGTTTCAAAGCCGTTCCAGATGTTGTTTTTTTTTTGCATGTGCTGTCGATTTGAACTAAGTTATCACCGGAGGACGTCGAGTCTCAAAAAACACTTTCTGGCCAAGCATATGGCTGATGCAGAGAACCCTCTTCCCCCTCTTAGTTAACATTTCCAAGTGTAAAGTGGGACCCTACATTGTGATAGTATTACCAGGTAATTTTACATTCACATCAATTTGCCCATCTGTTGTTGCTTGATGGACTTGCGTTTGCCATATTATGCTTTCAGCATATGTTTTGAGCATACAGTGTTTTGGTTTGTTGCATTAATAAACATTAGCATATTTGTCTGCTACCATGTTGATAGGAGCATTACAAACTTATATAAAAAATATCCCTTTTAAAGTACATTTAGAACTTCATTATGCTACCGTGGAAGTGTGGTGCTATTTTGAGCCTTGTTAATGGTATAGAAATAGCGATTTCTTTTGTACTTTATCTGTGCCCTGACAACTAGCTTTGTAAGCTAATTAGCGGTTTGTGATAAAACTGGTCACATTCAATTAGCATGAAAACAAATCTCAGAGAAGGTCGAACTCGGTACACCTGCGTTATTAACCCCTAGGTTCGTTTTGCGTCGGATTTGTCCTTTAACTAAAAACAATCATGCGATGAATCGCCATCCCTACGATGTCTTTCCTCTCTCAGCCACTTTTATTGCTAACTAAAAATTAAACCTAGCGGCTGGCACGGGTGTTTGTCCGCAAACCCAACAATGGAGCTGATTGGCTGATCCCTGCCACCCCGAAACTGAATGACCAAGTCCTTGATCACAGTGTGAACAGTAGCTGACGTCCCTGTAGGGAACAGCAGCAGCATTAGGGCTTATAGAGTTAATGAGTTTACAGAGCTCCTTGCTGTATTTGCAGTGTAGGCTGTAATATGAAAAGCAACAGCTAATCTTGGTGCATTTTGTCTACACATCTCTTTGCATCTTGGTTGCAGACATTTATCACAGAGATTTATCTTTTCAAGCTCATAGAATTCCAAACCTCATGACTTTGTTGTTATTATACCAGATTTAATGTTTTGAAATGTTACCTTGATATTTAGACTTATACCTACTTCTCTTGGATTTCCAGTGTAACTCCAGTTTCAGAAAATGTGACGTTTTAGCCATGCCAGAGGAATTATCTCAACAACTATCACATGGATTGCCATGAAATTTTGTACCAACATGTATGGCCCCCAGGTGATGTACTTCAATGACTTTGGTGATCCTCTGACCACCATGAGATGGACATTTGTGGTTTTGAGAGAAACGTTTCAACAACTATTGGATGGATTGCTATGGGATTTGGTTCACACATTCAGGTTCCCCTCAGGATGAACTGTAATCACTTTGGTCATGCTCTGACTTTCCATACTTTGGTTTATGACTAAATACCTGCAAAACTAACGACATTTCCTGCAGCTTCAGCAGCACTTTCTGTTTAGTGCAAATGATAGCATGCTACCAGTAATAAAAAAGAAAGGGCAGCCCAAAAACTGTATACAAAAAGATCAACACTACAATTTATTCTGGTTGCATAATATACTGTACATATAATAGATATGTAATGTATCTTTACTTCCAACAGAAAACAGCAACCCTCTTAGGAATGTAAACACTTTTTTGAAGTGTGGTAACTGGTAAATACTGTGTTATTATGTTCAGGTTAGCTTCGATGTGAAAATATATTTCACAATCATTATTTTCACCACAGGATTTTTCCTTGCTGCATATATGAACTCCTACATCGAGCTGCATTGATGACGATCCTACACATTCATGGGTAAAGCAGTCCTGATGAAGGACTGATGGAGTCATTAGTATACAGAGGCCTCAGGGCAGATAATAATGTGCAGTCTGTCTCCACCGCGCTGTTGCAGCCAGGGAATAAGCAGCACCGTGGTGTTCGGCATTCTGCTGAGCCTTTATGGGATGCTCTGATTTGCTGAAAGCAGCTCATCCCAAATTTCTCCACCTCAGCAATGCCAAGTGTGCAGGGCAGCTCTCATATGCCCCAGCCCAGATATTTGGGAAATATTTGGTAGGTGTTCTGATGTGTGCTTCATCTGTGTGGGCTGGCCAAGGGGTGGAAATTAGCAGGTTTTACCCAAGTCATGTTTAAATTATGCCAAAGGAAATTCATATATTTTACTAAAACGTGTTATTTATAGTTCAGCACAGCAAAGCAACATACTAGTTTTTACTCATGTTACTTAACATTTGAGAAAAGACGTAATCAGAGTGATCATCTTTATCTTTTTCTTGATTGCAAACGCTGTAAAAGTAAATAAAGGATAACAAAAGGAAAAAGAAGAAAACATCAAGTTAAAAGTTAAACATTTGCCTGGTACTGTATGTCAATGTTGTGTTTACAAATGGAATGTTTGTCAGAACTATTTCCAATCGTACAATCATCCTTCAAGCTCAACTTAATGAGATAGTTTCCCCAAATTAAATTGGTCAGCCTTAGTGAAAGTCATGGGCTACATTTTGTAGTCATCACGTCAAAAGGACTAATAAAAGGTGAAAAAGAAAATGGCACCACTGACAGACAGTTAAATCCATGTTGACATTCTGTAAATCACATATACTGTACGCTCCCATACATTGATTTAGTTGGCCGCCACATATTGATTTTCTATTGTTTTGCTATTTAAAATCTCATTAGATTGTGAGACTCTCACAAACACATTCTGACCCATCTGTGAATAGCCCCACTACTCTCTCTGCACACTTTGACTGCGTTACTGTTTATCTACAGTAATGGTTTTCACGAGATCTCCTGGAACTCCCAAACCGCAAGTAAGTCTGTTTCTCTCTGCTATCGTTATTCACATAAAGCCTATCGTTAGTTAAGATAGCTGACATTAGCTAGCGTTAGTGCTTGTTCCTCTGACGGCGGACCTCTGACCAACATAACGTCAGTTAAGTTAACTTTATCCAGCCTGGTTCTATTAACCTTGCCCCTTCCCGTCAAACCCCTCAACAAAGACAGAAACTAAATTTGAAACTGAATTTTTGTTTGGAAAAAGGCCTAGGCCGCCACAACAAATAAACTCTAATTCTATTAATATTATTAAAACTGATAAAGCCTCCCATGCTGTGGCTCCACATTAATAATTCCTGACATTTTGACCAGCTGCATTTGCACTACTGTACAGTATGTCAAACCTAGTCTTTCTTTTGCCTGGGGCTTAGTAGTTGGATAGTAGTGAATCTCTATGGAGTTACTCTATTTTAGTCAGGGAATCACATGGCTGTGTTGAGAACCAAGGCAATGCTGTAAATGGAAACCAGGAGAAGTGCAACACCTTGAATTCTGAAATAAGGTATGATACAGTAGGCCTATATACTTGCAGGAAAACACCCATATGATTACATTACAGTCTTATTTCCAGTTGAAGAGCAACTCCATGTCTCAGAAGAATGTACATTCTACA
Organism: Perca flavescens; assembly: GCF_004354835.1. Classification (NCBI taxonomy): domain Eukaryota; kingdom Metazoa; phylum Chordata; class Actinopteri; order Perciformes; family Percidae; genus Perca; species Perca flavescens. The sequence goes on from NC_041333.1 coordinate 10,784,336, forward strand.
ATAATTAGCAGTGGCCAGATAAACGGCAGGCTTTGCTGTTATATCCTATATGCTGAGAACATAATTATGAATTTCCCTTATCAATGTGAATGGACATGGGAGTTTTCATTGGGTTTTAACAATCAGCCAGGGTTTGTGAAATCCAATTTCTTTCTGTAATAAATGGTTTGATAAAGTCATCCATGGAAAACAACCCACAAGTCTCTATTCATCTGAATCGTATTTCCTCAGGGGCTGTGTCGTCCAATAATAGCTAGAGTCACCCAGTGCTACAGATTTTGACTATTTTAAACCGAGCCTCAGTCATTTCATTCTAATTGCTAGATGCACTTTAGTTACACATAAAGTTCATTATTAATGAGAAATAGAAGACCATAGCTGGAAATTATGAGATAGATAGATAGATGGATAGATGGATAGATAGATAGATAGATAGATAGATAGATAGATTGATAGATAGATAGATAGATAGATAGATAGCCTTTATTATCATTAGTCACATGGTAACAACATTTGGAGAGCTCTTCTGTTCGGTTATGTTTTAAAAAGGAAAACAAAACAAGACATCACATACATTTAGGGCATAAAATGAATAGACAAATAGCACAAATTGCACATGAGAGGGGGGCAATAATGAGATAAAATAGCAAGTGCATTACACATTTTAAGCGGCTTTATATGTTGTACGGTATGGTTATTTGCAGGAATGAAGAGTTCTGATGGCCCAGGGGAAGAAACAGTTTGTCCGGCTCTTTATGTTCAACCTCCTGCCCTCTGGCAGGCGGTCTAGGTACTGACGGGGGTGGGAACGGTCCTTACTTATATGCCACGCTCTGCTGAGACACCAAGAGCTGGAGAAGATTCAAGTTTCAGGTTTCAAGTTTCTAAGTTTCTAAGTTTCTAAGTTTCTAAGTTTCTAAGTTTCTAAGTTTCAAGTTTATTTCATTTATATAGCACTTTAAAAGCAAACAAGTTTGCAACAAAGGGCTTCACAAAGATAAAAAAGCATGTACACCAGCATAACACACACATAGATATGCACATATACATAGATGTGGTGGAATATAAACAGATTTAAATAGAAACAAGTTTAAACACAAATTAAAAACCGTTAAATACAGTTTAGAACAGGAAATACAGGGGGGAAAAAAACAGGTTAAACACAATTGAAAGCCAGAGAATAAAAATGTGTCTTACGGCATGGCCTTTTTTTCTCCACGACCGGGGGTCCGGTGGGTTGATCTGAAGGGTCTTGTGGTGCTGTAAGGGGTGAAGAAGTTCTGATATGTATGTAGGGGGCCTCCATAAAGGGCAGTGAGCAGCCAATGGTTCTCTGCCCAGTATTTATGACGCTCTGTAGAGGGTTCCTGTCTGCCGCAGGGCAGCTGGCATACCACACCGTATAACAGTACGTCAGTGTGCTCTCAATGGTGGCGCAGTAGAAGACTACCAAGAGCTTCTCCACAATTGTTACATTCGTACTGGTAGACATTGAAATAAGTTAATACAGTTCAGTTAGCGTAACTGACAGACGCTGTCAAAGATGAGATGTGGATGTGTCGGTCGACGTGTGCTCCTCAGCGTTTTATGCCAAACTGTCAAACTGTATTGATGCATGTTTAAAATAGCAAACAGGGCAAATACATTCTAAAACTTTGGAAATCATTTTGAAAATGCTTGTCTCAGTCAAGGTCGAGAAATCTCGAGGTCCATTCTGACTTTATTCTTTGTCAATAATTTAAAGCTTTTGGGCATCCCACACTTATTTCTTGTTATTTCTATACTTTTACCACTTGACAAACTCAGCCTTAAAAACATTGACATGCCACCAGTTGTGCCTCATTATTTATACTGAGTGCGATTGAAGAATTATATTTTTATTTTGGTGTTAAGGGAAGCCTGGATATTAGTGGAACTGTAGACTGTCACTGCCTTCAAAATATCAACAGTCAACATATACACTGTGACATATAATGTGTCTTTTACTACTTTGAATGCAGACATCATCTTATTCTAACACTCACCCAGAGTCAGCCAACTAGTAAATATGCCACTTAAATTTATTACACATTGGCTCATAAAGAGAGTAATTATTTGGAGTCCTGTGCCTCCATCCGGTTAGCGTACGAGTCAATTAGGGTGAACAACTGAATGTTAACTGGCTCATTAGATGGCGGGAAACAAAGCAAATGTCACATTTCCATAGGAGTGCTGGAGCTTTGCATAGCAGAGAGTTGGCGTGCCAGCCTAAAGTAGTTAGGACAATCCATACAGAGAATTAAATAACTTTTAAACACTTTGCACCCACATCACCACATTAACAACTCACAGTTCAATTGTTACCAAATTGGGAACTCACACAATACTTCAAGTATTTGTTTCCTGTATTGAAATATTATTGTTGCACACATTCATTTTTGCACAATTTATTTTCTATCATATCAAATCAAAGCTATTATATCAAATCAAAACATTCTTCCACACAAACACACACACACGCACGGCACAAACACATGGCACACACATACACACACACATGCGGCACACTCACACATACACACACACACACACACTCGCACAGTGCATTTTTAACCTTTAGGCGGTAACACGACAGTGGAACGTTTTGGTAGCACTTTATAATAACTATGCATAATTCATCATTTATTAAGCATTAGTTAACTATTAGTTAATGGTTTGTTCATTATTACTTATTAATTACTTATTTGTTTATCATTTGTAAAGCATAGTTCCTACATTCATTCTAATCAGTAAAGCATTTGTAAATGCAGTTAGTAAATGGTTGGTCCATAGTAAGTAAGCCCATGTAAAATGTTTATCAGTATATTTTTTAATAATTCCTACATGATGCATTAACCATTTGTAAATTAAGTAATTTTACCATTATCAACTAGGTACTCAGGAACGTAAACGGTTGTTTATAACTAGGAAGTTAATGATTAACAGACTATCTAGACCTACATTTGTTCATGTCTTAAATAAAATGTTATAATTTAGAAAAAGGCCTAAAGCTTGGGTGTTAACACATCTGTTACAAATACTTACCAATAATGTAATCCATGATTAACTCATGAGTTACTACTGGTTAGTTAAGTATACTGTGTGAGCCCATCTAAAGTGAGTACTTTATTTGCTTTACAAACCCTTTATAAATGAGTTCCAAAGGCTAACAGAACCTGGACACACATGTATTCTATTTGGACATGGATTCAGAAATATGCCTACGGATAGTTAGTGTTAATGCATCTTTAACAAGCACTTACCAACACATCAATCCATGATTAACTCATGAGTTACTACTGACTACATGATGTGAGCCCATCTAAAGGGAGGACTTGCTATGCTTTACAAAGCATTTATAAATTAGTTGCAAAGGCTAACAGATACAACAGAGACACAAGTAAAAAAAGTATTTGTAACCCTTATTACGATGTAGTAAGAATGTACATTTATGAAATAGCTCGTAGTAGTGTACCTGAAAGGGATTTATATACTTTTGATACTTAAGAGAATAAATGTAAGAACGGTTGTACAACTGAATAGAGATTTAGATATTTCAATATGGGTTATGAAATATCACCTCATTTTATTTTCATTGTAGCCTAAGCAATTGATTTTATTACTGAATAGTAATTGAGAGTGAACTGATTTGGCCTTATCTACAGGTGTAGGAGGTGGAGATTAGAGAAGCGCTACGCACGGGAGGTCCGGTCCGGAGAGGGATATTGGATCACATTGATTCTTCAGATCCCAGAGTCTTCCAGGGGTTAGAGATTCCCAGTTCAGTGGGCTGGGTGGCGAGCTACAAGATCGAGACTCAGAACTTATATGGATTGCCCTGGATACCTTCTCCATGGTGGTAGTACAAAGAGAAACCAAACTCATATGGGCCCCAACGTTGAACATCTCTGAACTCTTGTCATCAAAGAACAATTGAACTCATAGAACTGAAAAGGGTTTTTATTTTATGAGCGCACTTTATTATTTTAGTTGTTATTTTTCATTACCTGTGTTTTATCTGTATATGTGTATGCCATGTTTCTGTGTATATTAATACACTTCTCAAACTTTATCCTGGTTTTCTAGTCTCTTTATTGATGTTCAATTCTCTGTCTCTTAACAATCTAGTTTTCTTCTGGTTCTGGTCCAAATTCACATTGATATCAACTACATAACACTACTATGAGCTATTTCATAAATGTACATTCTTACTACATCGTAATAAGGGTTACAAATACTTTTTTTACTTGTGTTTCTGTTGTATCTGCTAGCCTTTGCAACTCATTTATAAATGCTTTGTAAAGCATAGCAAGTCCTCACTTTAGATGGGCTCACATCATGTAGTCAACTAATCAGTAGTAACTCATGAGTTAATCATGGATTGATGTGTTGGTAAGTGCTTGTTAAAGATGCATTAACACACTAACTATCCGTAGGCATATTTCTGAAGCCATGTCCAAATAAAATACATGTGTGAATTATGGATAGTTATTTTAAAGTGCTACCAACGTTGGTAAGATTTCCACTATGGAGGGTGGTTTCACTTTTTAGCATTTTTAAGCCCCCCGCTGTCGCTGTCTAAACGAAATGCACATTTGATAAAATATTTTGGAATTTCGTGTAAACAGGGCCTTGTATTCAGCATATGCGGTGAAGCAGTTCATCTCTATATGCTGTTTTGATGAGGGCAGAATGAATTAGTTAACATGAGAAACTTTACTTTTATCTAGTTCAAAGACGTCAATCTATATCTATATAACACAATAACTTGGTACATTGTAAATAGCGATTATCCGCAATGATAATCAGAGTGTAGCTCACTTCACATCAAACTGTGGAAAATTGTTGTTGTCTTAAATCAGAGCCGTCTTTATCCTTAGATATGAAGTTTGAGCTTTTGTTTGTCAGACATGTTGACTATCACTGCCGCTGTCTTCTTTTTCTGTGTTTTATTCTTCAAACAAACTGCGGTGTCACCTACACAAAAGGATAAAACATGTAGGGCTGCAACTAATGTTTTCACAATTGATTTATCACAGTGTATTGCTTGTATTCCTTCTTCTGTCCGCGTGTGGAAAACATGGCAAGGTCACTATTGTCGACACACCATATATGACAACTGTGTTACAGCGAGTCACTGCTGCTGCCTTTATGCTCTTTTTGAGAGGTCAAAGACTTAAATGTTGTTCAGAAGGAGATTTGTCAAGTAAGTCTTCAGTAGATATAACAGGACTCTGGGGGCTGGGTATAGAAAACTAAAACATCACTAGTATCTCAACTTCCAAAAGAGCGTAAGAAAGGTACACACACACACACATACATGAAAATATGAAGGGTTATTATGTGAAATGCAAAATCTGGATCCCTTTCACTGAAATATTAACCATTGTTTTGCACGTTAAGTTATGTACACGTACATTAACTAAATAAAGACAACGAGAGATGTGTTTATTCCAAGACACCGAGAGATGTGTTCCACGTGGACGTTTACTTGAACAGTCCGTCTGACACTTATGTCAAATATAGTTCCCTTTACAGAACAACAGTGACTGCTATGTCTCTCCTCTACAAATCCCACACTTCTTTTGTCTCCTGCAATTACTGCAGTTAAGTGGCATGTAGTAGTGGATACATGTGTGCTGTCTCCTGTTTATAAGTTTTCTTTAAGTAAAGTTTTAGGGCCTTTTCACACCTGAAAGTCCAAACCGAGGTTCATCTTTTTATTACATTGCATACATTTTGGTTTCACACTGCAGTTATACATGCGCACTAAATAACTATTCATGACATGACTACGTCCTGTCGTCATCACATACATGAGCAGCGTCTCCCGATACTTGTCATTGATTGGTTTGTTGACGTAGACGGGCAAGTTTTTGTGTGAGTTTTTCCAACGGAGTCCTGCTCTCCCCGTGCTACTGCAGCTTCTTCTTTTTGTTGCATTGTTGAAAAGCAAGGCACAGGAACTGTACTTGGGTTCTGAGGAGCTGCAGCATTTATTCAGAGACCAACTTAAACCTACACTGTACATTTACTACCGCTTAACCGCTTAACAAGTAAACTCCTAATTTATTCTCTGCTCCGATAGCCGACAGCTGTCTACTCTGAGCTCTGACACCGTCACTCTCTCACGTACACACTGAGCCCTGAGCTGTTCCTTAAAGGAGCTATGCTTCTCTTACACCACGACAGTAGTCTGCCAGAACTTCCAGTGTTTGGTCCAAGAGTTCGAACCATCCAAAAACTGCTTTCAAGCTAAAAACAAACCGGAACCATGCTTCAGTTTTATCACAACTGATACTACCTCTTTTGGTTGGACCAAATTTCAACTCTTTGGTGGTCTGGGAAAGGTTTCCCACCTGTAATTTTGGTTTTGGGTCAAACAAAGTAGGCGTGAAAGCCCCCTTAGTTTATACTAGCACATGTTGGTATAGAGGGAAATGAGATTGCAGATAATATTGATAAAAGCGCATTAAACAAAAATGATGGTCAGAAGCAAACTCAATAAATCATCATGAAAGAATGAAATCTCTGGAATAATGACAATAAGGGTAGAGAAAATTCAAAGTCTGTCAAAGAAAGAAGTTATAGAGGTAAATTTAGGAAAGTAGACACAGTTGTTGTGGGTTCAGATTAGGGCATGCAGGACTCAATGCTACGTTATGCATGATGAAAAAGACAGCATGTGCATGTGCTGATAGGTTGCAGAAAGATTATTGTAGAAAGAGAAAGATTGAAGGACAGGGGGGTAGATATGGGAAGGGAGAGGAGCATCACAGGACAGTTAGAGACCGGGGGAAAACAACTACAGGTTAAAAGGTTTTATTAAAATTTTTAATATCCAAACATATAACTTCTTTACAATTTGTTTTGTGAGTTTTTTTTTAGTGATGGTTGTTTAAAGTCATGAAATTACACACTCTGGTAGTTTGAAAGCGCCATTTTGTTGGAAAACCACATTGGGGAAGGCTGCTTGTTATATCGTTCCACTTACAGGATTCCTTCGGTGCCGCTGGCAATTCAGCCAGATGTCCCTCATTTCGGCCGGATGTCCTTTACCTTCCTCTTTCTTTGTGTTGGCGTTCTAAACTCAGGTGGATTTATGCAGGGTTAATCCACACAGTTAGCTAGACTATCTGTCCAATCTGAGTTTTCTGTTGCACAACTAAAACAACTTTTGAACATACACATGTTCCACCAAAACAAGTTCCTTCCCCAGGCTATTATTTTGTAGAGGCACCTTTGCTCCATCCGGGGCTTACCACCCAAGACGATTGTGATTGGTTTAAAGAAATGTCACAATTCACACAATACAGTAACGTGAGCTATTTAAATTAGCTGGATACATGGCTAAACCTCATTGGCTCTTACCAGTGTATCTCCGTTTGTACTTCGTCCACAGCCATTCCACCAATCGGTCCCAAAACGTCTCAGTTAGAGAGGAAATGCCCTAAACATATTCTTTGTAAATCTTTACAATCATTCCCCGAAAGAACCAAGCAGGCCTGCCTTGTTGCACCATCCAAACATTTTTAGCATGGAGCTTGCTAGCTCGAAGGATGTTGTTGTTTCCTGAAGTGAACAGAGTTTGAGAACGGCAACACGCAGAGAGCAGAAGGTGACACTTTAGGCAATTATCTTGAAAAAATGTACTTCCATTGATCCAGAAGACTGACTGCCATGCTGCGTTTCCACTCTGCTTTAAAGCAGACACTATTCTACACATTACTTAGCTCTACAGGCAGTTAATTACTTTACAGTAATGGAGAGAGAGGCCCCCCACCTTCAGATCCTATCTGCTCATTTAAAACATGTACAATTTCATAAGTTAGGAGAACAGAAGCAACAACACTGTAGAAACTCATCTATAACCTGTTGTCTGCTGGTGGCTTGTGTATATTGTTATCTGTAGTGAGGATAGATACAGCTCAACAAAACAAGCCAACATCTCACACAGCCACGAGGGGATGGATTACACACAGCCTGACAGATGTAACAAGCAGACTTTCGGGGCGGTGATAAAACACAAGGAATAAAAAGAGTCACTCTGGACAACAGAGGAACCACATTTCCTTTCCGAGTGGCAAAGGGAAGTGATACTCCAGTATATGGAGCCCAGAGCTGACTGCAGCTGCAGCTCTGATATGAGAGAAACAGCCAGATACACAGGGCACACTCCAAAAGAACAAAAAACTAAATTCAAAATACAAAGGACACTGAAATATAACTCCAAATAATAAATGATCTCTGGATAAAATTACACATACATGCATCTAGACTCAATCCAGTGTAGCAGGTTTTCTTTTCCTGGTCACAAATAAGAGATGGCTGGAGAGAATGTGAGGTAAGCGCAGGATAAATATTATTCAATTTTTATTCTCATCCATCTCCGTATATCCCCATTTCTCCACTGAAAGTGTTTTCCTATTGGCAAATATGGCAGCGCTTGTGTAATAAATCATGAGTAAAAGCTGTGGCCCCCAACTCGGCTGACAATGATTCTCAACGATTGGATTTCTCCCACTGTACATTAGTTATCATGGCACCGGCACCATGAAGAACAGCAGTTTAGCCTGCAGTAAGGTGCAGCTTACTGCCAATTCAACCCAGGTGCTATGATTACTGTTCTTCTCACAAATATAAATTTAACCCACAGTTATTCATCCTTTTCTTTTGTCATTTTACGGTCATTATAAACTCTAAAAGTAGGGCTGCCAATCGATTAATCGCATGATTGTCAATAGTTAATTTGCGACTAATCGCAAATTAATCACACATTTTTTTTAATCTGTTCTAAATGTACTTTAAAAAGGGATATTTTTCAAGTTTGTAATGCTCTCATCAACATTGGAGCAGACAACTATGCTTGCTTTATGTAAATTTGTATTATTATTGCAGCAAACAATGACAAATACTGTCTAGCGTATTCTCCAGAATAACCTAAAAGGTACTGTATGCTCAAAAAATCGTCTGAAAGCATGATATGGTAAATTCTAGCCCATTAAGCTGCAACAGATGGGCATATTGACCTGAATGGAACATTACTAACACAATGTAGGGTCTCACTTTACACTTGAAAAGGTTAACTAAACAGCAGCTCAACAAAATCAATGGACCTCGTGCTTTACAGCAACAGACACATTGGTCAGCTGAATGTAACAATATAATGTAACAATGTCACGTGGGAAAATAAAAGCTCACAAAAAACATCCCCTTCTACTAAGTGGTATAAAAACAGGCTGATACAATAAATAAATTCCAACAAACAAAAAGTCTGAGAGAAACTGTGATGGCTCGGTGGAGGCTATGTACTACGTAAAGCGTGATTTATGGTTGTGCGGAGGCTCCATGCAGAACTTTCTCCGTAGCCTACGCAAGTGGTCTGATGTTTATACTTGTGCGTTGGTGTGTGCGTCGACCTCTATAAGAGGATAGCAGGGTTGGCATGTGTGCATGTGTGTGTGTGTGTGTGTGTGTGTGTGTGGTAGAGTGAGTGAGAGAGAGACGGTGATTATCGCCGGAGCGAGTACCGACTCTTGAGTCATAGTGAGAGAAACAAAGTGTCTCCCCTGTTCTTTCTGACCATGGTGGGAAATCTGTAGCAGGAAAAGTTAACCCTCTCCTTGACTTCATGTTGTTTATGGAGAAGGAGAACCAGGAAATGAGTCGCGGGAATGCGAGGCTACCAAGCCAAGGCCGAGCGGACCAATCACAGTTGCGCGACGTGTAGTAGCATTTTTTTGAGAGGTGCATGTCAGGCTACGGCGTAGGGTTGGTATCTCCTACGTACGTACGTACGTACCCACAGCGTCAATTTAAATTTTTTTTAAATTGGCCTTAAGGCATATGCTAGAGGGGAAGTTGCCTGGCCGCTGCAGACATTTTGCGTGCTGACTTTATGTTCAATGATCCCCTGTCTGGCTACTTTTAGAAAGTGCTCGGGGCACGCGTCGGCTAAATGCCTCTCCTCTATCTTCATGACAGTTACAGCATGTGACCAAAGCTCCCACTGTGGGTCAAAATAATGTGCTGTGACCCCAAGGTAACTGTGATAACTTGTTATCACGGCGATAATGTTGACAACACTAGTTTAAAGACTCGGTCAATATAATTTAGCAGTAAAGTGTAAAAAATAATGTTTTCACATCAATAATGAAATGTGTGGTTCATTCATAATATCCATTAATAAAGGATGGATATATTTGTTAACCCACAGGCAAAGCTATGCAAATTAAACCATGCAGCTACAGTGGGCACATATTGCATAGATCCAAGTCGTATCCTTGTTTCCAAATAAAGCTAATAAAAGTCTAAGCATAACAATTGGACCTTCAAGCTAGGTTAAACATTTGCAGCTGTGCCCTCTGCCTGCGCTATTTTCATCTCTGTCCAGCAAATGGTGAGGAGTGTTCAATGAGAGGAGGCTGAGGAGAAGAAAAAAAATGCAGATTAGTCATCAGAAATTGGATTTGCGCTTGCCAGAAAAGCACCCTGAAAACATGGGATGTGCTTCACGCAGCCGGAAATGAAGAGAGTGAGAGGGGAGAAGAAGGGAGTGGGAGTGGAGGTGGGCGTCAACAACAATTACTGTAAGAGTTCTGAAGAGACGGCAAATGATCCACGGGGCCAGATGGAGAGCGTAGGTCTCGTCACAGCCAGCAATTCACAAACATAACGGCCCTTCTAACGGCGGGCTGCCAATAATTTTCTCTTTTCCCCAATTTTGTTGTTTTGTGTGGTTTGTATATACACTTTCATAAGAGGACGATGCCCATGAACGGTTTATCAAGATGCACACAGTGAAAAGCTTTCATGATTGTGGGGGATTTCCTCTAATGGATACCCAGAAATTTTTAATTGACATTCCCTTTTGCCACTTGCCACACCTTGGCCATGCTTAAGAGTACCACCACGGCCTGTGAAGTTGTCAGTAAAGTGTGCGTGTGTGTGTGTGCGCTATAGCCGATGGGGAGCAAAAGAGCATCAGAGCATGACAATATAATGAAGCTACTAATCATAGCCTTCAGCCAGAAGCCATTGTCAACAGGTACAGTACTGTCTCTGGCAAAGAGACGAAAACTTTCATGTGGACTGTCCTCAGAATCAGGGGATAACAGGAGCATTAACATCAACAACACGAGTATAGTGCTCTAATATCTAATATCTAATATATAAGATCTTAGTGCTGCATTTGACACTATTGACCATACAATCCTGTTACAGAGACTGGAACACTTAGTTGGCATTAAAGGAATCGCACTAAGCTGGTTTAAGTCCTATTTCTCTGAACGATCCCAATTTGTTAATGTTAATGATAAACCCTCCAAGCACGCTAAAGTTAGCCATGGCGTTCCTCAAGGCTCAGTGCTTGGACCAATTCTATTCTCCTTATATATGCTTCCTCTAGGTAATATTATTAGGAAACACTCGATTAACTATCACTGTTACGCAGACGATACCCAATTATATCTGTCAATTAAGCCAGATGAAAGTGGTCAGTTAGCAAGACTTCAAACGTGTATTGAGGATATAAAATCCTGGATGACCCACAATTTCCTGATGTTAAACTCAGACAAAACTGAAGTTATTGTGATAGGACCAACGCACCGCCGAACTTCGTTTTCGAAAGATATAGTTACTCTGGATGGTATTACCCTGGCCTCCAGCACTGCTGTCAGAAATCTAGGAGTTATTTTTGATCAGGATATATCCTTCAACGCCCACTTAAAACAAACCTCAAGAATAGCCTTTTTCCATCTTCGTAACATTGCCAAAATTAGGAATATCCTGTCTCAAAACGATGCTGAAAAACTTGTCCATGCATTCGTTACTTCTAGACTAGATTACTGCAATTCCTTATTATCAGGTTGCCCAAATAAGTCCATTAAGACTCTCCAACTGATCCAGAATGCTGCAGCACGTGTTCTGACGAGAACTAAGAGAAGAGATCATATTTCTCCTGTATTAGCTTCTCTGCATTGGCTTCCAGTGAAATATAGGATCGAATTTAAAATCCTCCTCCTGACTTACAAAGCTCTAAATGGTCAAGCACCATCATACTTAGAAGAGCTCATAGTACCTTATTGTCCCACTAGAGCACTGCGCTCCCAGAATGCGGGGCTACTTATGGTTCCTAGAGTCTCTGGAAGTAGACTGGGGGCCAGGGCCTTCAGCTATCAGGCTCCAGTATTGTGGAACCAGCTCCCAGTCTGGGTTTGAGGAGCAGACACCGTCACCACATTTAAGAGTAAACTGAAAACCCTCCTCTTTGATAAAGCTTATAGTTAAGGAGTGAGGAGTTGCAGCGTCCGCCTAACCAGGCCCACCTGCTTCTCCTCATAGTCATCAGTTTTATATACTGTATAATTAATAATCTAGCGAGAGTAGAGGGAGGCAGGCCAGTACAGCCCGATCCGGTTGGGGAGAGTTCTAGCCCGACCAGGCACCTCTCTTTAACCTGCCTCTCTTAAGTTATGCTATTACAATTGTAGTGTGCCGGGGAGGCTGTTCCTCCCTAAGACACACTGAGCTGCTTTCTCATCTCTACTTGTTACTTTTGTATGCATCCTGTCCCAGAAATGCTTGTTACTAATCTAGCTCTGGGGAGTTTACTCCCCGGAGTCCTTATGTTTCTTCTTCGCAGAGCTATGCTCTGCGATTCTCTGCATTTCCCGGCCGCATCCTGCTGCGTCCTGCTGCGTCCTGCTGCACCCGCCGCACCCACCCGTGCTCTGCAGCGCCACGTCACATCCCGCAACGCCCTGCTGTGATGTTCCTATGCACAGAGTAGTCAGGATCCGGTATAGGAGACTGCACTACTCAGTATGACACGATGTGCCCTGCTATGACATGAACTTCCACGATAACCTTCGAAGTCACTGTGACTTCTAATGTGACTGTTATCACCACTGTTCATCACGCCCCCAACCGGCCCGTCAGACACCGCCTACCAAGAGTCTGGGTCTGCCGAGGTTTCTTCCTAAAAAGGGAGTTTTTCTTGCCACTGTCGCAATAGCCACTGCTAATGCTTGCTCTTGAGGGAATTACTGTAATTGTTGGGGTTTTGGAATTTATAGAGTGTGGTCTAGACCTACTCTGTCTGTAAAGTGTCTCGAGATAACTTTTGTTATGATTTGATACTATAAATAAAATTGAATTGAAATTGAATTAATATTGTGTAAATACACATACTATACAGTATTTCATGTTTGGATTAACCTTTGGGCTTCAATAGCATCAAACAGCAAAACAAGCTGATTAAGTCTGAATCCTTCTGAAAGCCCTTATCGAAGCAATTTGCGTCTGGCTTTCTGCAATTCAAAGTTAAGAACGATCTTATATTTAAGAACGTATGACATATTTTCTATTTAGTTAAATAACTACATTTGGATTTGTTAAAATGGGCAGATGAACTACTTCTATTTCTAACTTTAGTTAAGAGACCAGCATAGTGGAGCATTTAGTAGCTAAAGAGCCAGATATCAGAGCTAAAAGGAGGGTGAATATTGGACTTACATTCAGCAGATGGCCAGAAATAACTCACCAAAGGAATTAAAATGTTATTTTGTGTGAAAAGGCAACTGTTTGCTAAAATGCCTTCTAAAACAACTTAATTAGGTGACAACACACCCGTGTTGTTTTTACAGCTTGTTGCGCTGCTGTGTGAAACACTGTCAAATGATTTCTCAACTTAAGTAGTTTGGAAATACAGTCTTTAATTGGAAAAATCTTGACTAAGATGAGGAACTCTTAGGGATCTGATTAAAGAATAAATACCAATAGACTGTGAAAATGATGGACGTAGCATCAGTGACATCACCCATTGGTTTGTGGACTGCCGTTTTGAGGCCTCGAGCTTGACAATTTGGTTGTCGCCATCTTGTTTTTTAAATGGACGGGATGATTTTTGATGAGAGGGTGGAGCTCGGGAGGATGACTATTGGTTGCAGTGGCGCAGTGCTAAGCTATATGCTAAAGGGGAAAGTTGCAGATTGTTAAACCTTTCTGACACGAGTCATCCAGTGGAGATATACCGGAGGTACAGCAGTACAGATAATCAGCAAACTTTTCCTTAAGTTACCAGCTAATGGTAGCAGTGTTGGCAGAACGCTTAAACAAGTCATTTTTACAAAATGTACATTGAAGCAGACTTGAAACTAGCGATTGAGACCATAAACACATTATGAAAATCTAGTAGGCTCATTTTTCTTCTATAGAAACAAGACTTCTTTTTGGAGCCAGTGGAGTCGCCCCCTGCCGGACATTAGATAGAATGCAGCTTTAAGGAGCTTCAACATTGGCTTCACAAGCTTTGTCCATTTTCCAGTTCCTAGCTGTATACTAGATCTTTGATTATCCAACCAATTATAAAACATGGTCAGCAAAATATTCTGGTATGACAAAATGTGGACCACACCTCACTGAGAATATCAGATATGGATAAACACACACTAAAACTTTTATATAGCATTCAACTGCAAAATCAGTGCATTTATTCTTCTGCTACATAACAGTAGAATAAAACTGGTAATATAAAGTGTGGTGATGTCACACACTGCTACAAATAGAGTAGGTGATATTCTTTTATAGACACAATAGGTGTTTCAAGCCTTGTGATCTTTCTCAGACAGGTTCATTGTTGTCAAGTTTCCATTCTGTCTTCAGAGACAGTCATTTCTTAATGTTCACAGATTTTTTTTTTTGTGGTGTAGCTGATGAGACACATCACATTTGCCTGTGCAGTCTAATGATGACAACTGGCCCTGACATTGTTAAATATTGCCCTAGTGACATCAAATATTTGAGATCACATAACAAAACTAATGATCATCTGTCTGAGGGTCTCATTTTTGGCTCCTGAACTGACACCCAATAAATGAAAAAGTGTCAAATGTTAAAATCATACACAGATATTTACTTATGACAAATTACTTCTTATGTCGATCAACTAAACCATTAATAAACTATTCATTTGAGCTCCAGTTTGGACTAATGTATCATTATTTATCTCCATCCCACTGTCAACATCCGAATAAAGCTGCTACATTATTTTGTGCATAAAAAAAACAAGAGTGAAGCTATCAAGAATTGCCCTTTAATTTACCATTGGACACATTACAGGTAACATAAATATAACAATGGGATACTATATGTATAAATGCATGTTTTAATAACTTGACCATGTAAAACACAAAGTATTTGGCTAATTTAAAATACCAGTTTGACTAAAAGCTGTCCGTGCACAGAATGTCAGCCATTTTTCTTTTAAATTTTAACCCAAAATTCCCAAAAGTGTTTTCATGTAGACCTTCACGTAAGAATTTCTAATCACACGTGACCATTATGATGTTATGCATACACTTATTTGAAAAACCAAGCAATGCAACAAAGGATTTCAGCACCAAGGACAGCGCCTTCGGTAACCATGCTTTCAACCAGAATCTTTTGTACAGGAATACGAAAATACATGTGTGTCCCCCTCAACACTGCACCTGAGAAATGGTTTATGTCAAGAGGCTTGAGTGATTAACATTCACATTCTATTAAGCCGTGATATAATCACCTTGAATATCAGCAGGGAACTTCGTAATGTTGGAGTTTTGGCACAGGACATAGGACCCACTTAATTTTTAATTTCCTCTCCAGGTTCCATTGCTCATTTCCCACAACGCTTGTCAGAGCTTATACAATTCTTTGTGACCCTCAGCTGTCACATAGTACTGCATTACTACAAGTCTTGTTATACAACGCCAGGAACTGTCTTAACTAAATTAGACTGGATAAGGATTTTAATATACTTCAAATCTTTCTTCTGGTAAAGCTTTGATTTTTCCACAACGGTTTTATTCTCCATCAAATCCAATTTATATATGAGCTCTTTTTTGTGTTTTGTCAATCAGTGAGAAGACACTTTGATGGAAATTACAATAATATCTTAATATTTGAGTTATTTCTAGTCAAACAACTCAAGCTGTGAGCATTGAAAATTAATTATAGATGATAGAACCTCCCTAGTTGAATAGCAACCTTAACGGTACAAATCACACGTACAGTAGAGCTCATTTAGTTTATGAAAAGAATATAGTGATGATTTTTTAAGCAAGACATTGTACAGTATCCCTGACTGATCGGCCTAGAAGACTGTTTGCCAAATAGCCAGCCTTTCACCCCTGCCTGAGACTCTTTTCTTTCCTCTCTGCAGCACTTTGCAGCAGACAGCCCAGCTTTCTTGTTAAGATTACAAACAATGTTTTTGCAAAACAGGTAACACACAACTATTCCTTATAGAGTGATATGATTTATCCTAAAAGGCCAGTGAAAATGGCTGCAATGCCATATCATATTGTGGCAATAGCTTGTGGAAACTCCAAGGTGTAAAGCTATAAATTGCAGTGTAAGCTATCTGAAATTTAACTTACTGCAATACTGCAATAAGTGTAGAAACTAAAGATTGTATATATCCCATCAGGGGGCGTTATGGGAGTCATGTGGAATTTGCCATTTTCGATTTAAATATATATATTTTTCAGCGATGCCACAATAAGAGCCACTAGATGGCAAAAGGGTAATTTGCAACACCAGTGTATGTCTTCAAATTAATGAAGTGCAATTGAATGCACCATTAGTTTAATAAGATGCACCTGAAGGCACCATGAAGTCCCGTCGGAGCCCACATGTTTTACCGTTTGTTTGTTTACATCACTCACTCACGGGGAAGGTAAAATATTGCCACACCGATGACTTCAGGGAAGCTTCAGGGAAACAGGAATATTTTCTGTTATTTCTCCTAATCTCTGACTCTGATGCAGCTGCAGGCTACTGGTAAGCTAACGTTACTTAGCTGCATGGCATGCTACCATCCGGTAAGCTAACGTTACCCTGTGTCTTTAGCTGCATGCTACTAGCCGGTAAGCTACACTGTGTCTGTTGTTGTTTTCTTCTTACTTGTGCAAGTAGGCGGGGGTGGAGAGAGAAAAAAATACTGTTTTTTTTTTATTTCAATCTTCAAAATCGAAAGCTCATTCCGAAAAATTATATATATATAAGTATATTTAATTTTATATAACTTAATTGTTTAGTGCAAATATTATTCAGTTTGGTATAACATTGTGATTATGGTCTGTGTAGCCTCTGTACACCCCCCAAAACAGACAGAAAAGGCATGCCATATGCCGTTTTTTGGCCCTACACTACCAATAGCTCATACAGTTTTTGGGATAAGTGACCAATGAAATTTTACTTGATGATGTTATTCTCCACCGCCCACTGTATTAGACAGATCCACAAGTGATGACAAGCAGTATTTACTGTCTGTATGCGTGGGGCATCTATTTCAGAGCAGCTTATCATTGCCTGCTGTAGTGAAGACATCAACTAAGTTAAATATATATCTTTAATTCTGAAGGTAGTAGCGCAACCATTGTAATTAGCTAGACAATGGAGGTTATTTTTATAGGGCTTATGCTGGCATTTCATGCCTGTTTTCCTACACCCCCGCTGTTATTTGCTGAGAGACAAACTCCTTTCTGAACTTCAATTAGTGCAGAATAAAAGACAAAGGTCAAAAATACAGTGCTCTAACTAGATGTTGCAGCTTTAAAGCTTAACTCACTAGTTGAGGGCTGGTGCTATCAACAGAGCTATCTCTAAATGAGTGATGCTGAGAATCACATCACTCGGATCCCTTCTCAAATGTATAGAAAGCTGTTTGATTAGAGGAATGATAAGCAAGATATCATCTGCTCTATTGCAGATTAACCTTTCAGAGGAGACTACTTTCCAGTATATTTTGTAATCCACTTCAGATGCATTACAAAGCTATATTCTCTTTCATCTTTCAGATGCCCTATAGGCCAAGACATTCTACACATGGAGAACCACGAGTCAAACTGAAATCAAAGCTAAAATAAAAACTGTAGGACTGTACTGCCTTTTCCCATGACACATCTCTGAGAACAGAATAGGAGCGATGGCAGCATTTCTTTGTTCCACCGACATTTCTATGATGTTTACAATAACAAAACAAAACTGTGTCGCAGGAGTAGTTTTGTTGCAGTGAGACATTGAATTATATCATTTTACAAGGCTCAATACACACAGATATTGTATCATTAACTATGTGGAAGTGATATGCGACTAATAATGGCTTCAAGGAAATTATTCCTTTTTTTTCTCTTGGAATATACTAAAAAACAAGTGAAATGTGTCCTTGTTTTCTGAACCAGTTTGGTATCACACGATGTAAGATTCAAGATAAATGATTCAAATAGAGGGGGCTGGTGATGTTTCTGCAGTTACTTCTCAGAAGTTCCATCTGAGTCGTGTAAAAATCTCACCGGAATATATCCAGTATGATATTCAGCCATGACTTTCAAAGAAATGAGGGATCTCATTTGGATAATTTTCTATATTGGAATTATAGGAATTAAAAGAAAACTGATGAAGACTCAACATTCAGAACTGATTTGTTTTGATGAGTTCAAAGGTGTGTCAGGTTTTAAGCTACTTTAAGTACATCACAGATCATTTGACTCCGTTTGAGAGAGACTGCAGCCTGATGTTCTCAGGTTTCTTTTGATTCAAACAGTAGACTAAAAATAAGGTGTGATGCGTTTGCAACCAGAATTCATTTGAATATTTATTCACTTCTTACAGCTCATTTTAAAAGATCCACTTTTATGTGATCTCCTTTTGCCTTAGTTTTTTATTCCTTGTGAAGTGCTTTGTGGCTATACCATATAACTACTTATTTGTGTTATTTTTGCCTTTTTCGTCATTGAGGCTCCGCCATGGCAACATGAGACAGATTTTTTCCCAATCAGGAAGTAGCACCCACACGATATGAATTACCACCTTGAGGCACCGATCTACACTCGCCATCTCCAGCAACCCTCGACTGTTTTCAAGTAACGTGTCCAACTGGCAGCAAGCTTTAGGCCGTCTGCTTTCTGGCGCCAAAACACGGAGTCAGTTCACCCACCCCAACGTTTTTATTGCTCTTATTGTCATTTCTGTTGCTGTTGTCGTTGCTTAGGACAATTTTTATCGTGGTTAATGTTGCTATCATTGTTGCTAACATTGTTGGTGGTGCTGTGGTCGTCATAATTTTTGTTAATTCTGTCATCATTTTGTATTATCACTGTCCTAATTGTTACTATTGCTGTTGGTCAATCAACATTGTTGTTGTTATTGTTGTTGTTGTGAGACAGCAAGTATAATTTCCTCCTTCCTGAGCTGACAATTTCCACTTTTTACTTGTCATCATTTCCTACCCTTGATTTTAAACAAACAAAAGGGACAATTCTTTACCTTCTTTTTTTCCACTTCCAATTAAGTACAGCATTTAACTCTGTTCTAGCTAGAGGTAAGACACAGTAATTGGAACACACTCTGTGCACCACAACATGAGTGAATAACGGTCTTTACCTTCACAAACTGCCTCATTAGTATCATCAACCACAGAGGGAGAGTGGGACCAATGCACACTCCCAGTTACGCCAAAACATTGCCCACATGAAAAGCTTGAACATAATGCAGGAACTGGTGAGCAGAATCTCAAACAAAGTCCTAATGGTGAACCTTGTCTTTTTCTTTCAAATTAATTCAGGAACAGTATGAAAAATATGATTTCCATGATCATATAGCATTATGGAGGTGACTTTCTTCATGTTTAGGTTATTCCTTGTAATGATGAACTACTATAATGGTCACATTATGGAAACTAAAGCAGAATAAACAAAACAGAACACCCCCAGGGAAATATATATTCCAACGTTTTACTGCAGAATAATCTGTCTGTTTTCTTGTTGTTGACTTTGCACTCTAAGCTAGAGATGCATTGTGAGGTGTTGCACACACTATTCAGGATGTGTGACAGAGGCCTGCAGAGCTTGCAGAGCAGGTAGCACCAGCTCCTCACAGGCAGAAGATACCAGAAATAATTATTTATAGGTTATTATTTATATGCCCCCATTGCTAAAATATAACATAGGTTATTGAGCAGAAAACTCAGAGTGGGCTGAATGAATCTCTCCTCATTTCTCTGCTATAATGATAACATATTTGATGGTTTTGGCAACATAAAACCACAGCAAAAGTTAAGGTGTACAATATATATGCATTCTCATGAACAGGTTTGTATGATATCATACGAAAACTTATGTACACCAATTTGTATATTCTCTGAAATGACAGCAAGTGCCGGCCAGTCACATGACAAGTTAAGTTCAGCGGTCTCTACAGTCAAATCTAGCTGACAAAAGGTTACTGGGAGCCAACTTACAGAGCACCACGACACTGCTGGTTGTTTCAGAGGCCGTTGCTAGTTGAGTTTAGCCAGTTTTTTTGTGATTGTTGTGGGCAAAAATCCTTGATTCTGTGCCACGTTTTCTTAAAAAATGCGATGGAATATGCGGGATATTTATGCAATTTTATGCGATGAAATTGCGGAAACTTGCAAAAACTCCGGTTTGATGAAAAAGAGAAAAAAAAGTGATTCCCCCAACACCCTGCTTTTCGATGATGTTCACGTCGTGTGATTACGTCACTTCATAACGTTCCCATGGCAACAGGGGAAAAGGCAAAAATGGCTGCTCTGTCTGCTAAGATATATGTGACTTTTGCAACGAAAATGCGTGGATTATGAAATCATGCAAGCCCCGCATATTTTGCGTGGAAATCGGCAATTTATACGGCAAAAGTGCGGCGTATTTGAAATAATGCGGCCCCCACATAAATATGCGGACTGTGGCTGATTATGCATTGAATTATGCGATTGCATAATCACGTTTTTTTGGAGGGACTGATTGTAGTGGTAATATTTGACATCTAGGTTCTGACATTGTCGCTCTCAACAAACATACACAAAGTTTAGCACCGCAGAGACCGATGAGTGAGGATCATGAACTAAACCCTACAGAGCGGCATGCCAACTTTTAAGCTGAATCGACTAGGCTATGAGTTGGCAAGCAGCACCAGCTGCTTCTCAGTAAAGCACCTCTGACCATTACAGAGAATTTACTATCCAGTGAATTGTTGAGATATATAAATCTAAACCCAGCAATGCAGCAGTAGGTGGAGACATGCCAGCTATGCAGCAGATAGTTACACTATTGGGGGTTAAAACATGTATTAATCAGTGCATTGCAATATAAATGTCCCAAATTCTATATCGATTTAAACAATTCTGATATCCATAGATTTAATTTTCTTTTTTTCAAAGATTTCTTTGGCATTTTAGGTCTTTATTTGATAAGACAACTAAATCATGAAAGGGGAAAGAGAGGGGGAATGACATGCAACAAAGGGCCACAGGTCAGATTTGAACCTGCAGGTAACCTCTCTACCAGGTAAGCTACACAGGCATTTCATTTTCTCTTGTTATCATGTTCTACTCCTGTAGGAGTCACACTAGTTTAATTTTGCATTGTACAGAGACTCAACTTGACCAAATGACGGCGGTGGCTGATCAGGGGCCTCATTTATAAACGTGGCACAGAAGAAGATATAGGCTGCTCTCTACGCAAGAATTGGGATTTATAAAAAGTAGGGCTGTCAATTAATCGAAATTAATCGCATACATAATTAACGGTGCCTGAAGCTATACTTTTTAAGAAAGTTTAAAAAAAAATGAAAAAAAAGAAGGGTACTAAACAACAGTCGGCGACATTAAAGAACAGCTTGTTTATTACTAAGGCCATATGGTCAAAATTAAATGATTTAATAATAATGTAATAACTATAACAATAACTTATTTCACTAGTAAATTGTTGTTGAACAACAAAAACAACCACCAGATGGGAAAAGGACATTTAACAACAACAAGGCCGTAGTTTCCCAGCTTCGTTGAACGTACTGTCTGTCTTGTTTTATATCCATATAGAACATATGAACACATGTTCTATATCTATGGTTATATCCATGAATGTATTAAGAGAACGGTTAGATCTCGGTGTTGGAATCTTCTACAGTGAAACACAGTCAAACTTCACACCGTTTAGCGTTAGCTGTTAGCATTTTAACCGTTTTTAATCCAGCTACTAGCTAGCGGTAGGCTAACGTTAGCTGCTGTCGAGTATAGTGTTAACTAGCGTCCCGTGGAGCGGTGTTTGTGTTGCCTGTTTCGTCTGTCTCAGAGCATCAGAGAGAAGACAGACATATCAGGGGCACCAGATTAAGAAGATTACTACAAGTAAATGTTCCAATCAATGATCCAGGCAGCACATTCTCGTCTCCCTCCTTCATTTTACAGTTGAATGGTGGCTAGAACGGCTCCGGGTCAAACGTCAATATGGAATGGATTAATCTGCGTTATTTTTTTTAACGTGTTATTTTGACAGCCCTAGTAAAAAGCAAACTTGACGGGAAAATGTGCGGTCCTCCATGGACACTCTGACCCAGGCGTACACACAGAAACGGGTGCAATGAGAAACAGCGACACCTACGGCAGATGGATGAAACACGTGAAACTGAGAACATTGTGTTAAAGGGGAACTATGCAGTTTTTTTTGCTTTATTTACCTTAACTGAACAGCTTCGGAGTCATTGGAATGGTTATATGACTTTTTTTCGGTTTGAATAGTGGTCGTCTTGCTTCCCCCTAGCGCCTGTGAGCGGAATAACCACCCTTGCAACTTTGGGCCGGCGAGCTGCGGGCCTGAGCATCAGGAAGTATCACGTGATATCAGGTCTCACGATGTAACGAAATGCTTTACAGCACTGCACACATACAGGAACCAGCTAGCTATAAGAACAAGGTAACAATGGGGTTTTTGTCAATGTGCTTGTCTGGCGGAGCACATCGTTTTAATATGGTCATCATATACAGTATCATAGTGTTTTATACAGTGTTTATTTTAATGGCTATAGATCGTTTTATTTTTGTTTTAAATGTTTGTTTTTATTGTAGGTTGTAGCATGTTTTAACCATTGTGAAAGGTACAATAGAAAGTTTTACTAATTACATGCTCCTTGCGCAGAACTTTTTGTCATTTATAATTAGATTACCTCCAACACCTTTAGCTTTTTAGATACAATCAAATTGATGGGTGGACAAAGGCATGCCATGCATAGTGACGCACAATGGCTGGCTTTGCACTGTTGGGAGATGTGGCAAATGCAGACAGACAGCAAGAAAACTTGCTTGCAAATGAGGACGAGTGGCCTCAGAGCCTCGAGCTGTCCTGTTGGATCTCTGTGCTGTTTTGGGCCAGTGTTACAGAGGAGCACTCGGAGAAACCACGCCATGCTGGTGTTGTGCCGACACTTGTCCCACTTCAAGGGGGTCAGCGCCGGCGTCCCATGGCAGAAACACTTTTGCTGTGTAGTGCTAGTTGTTTTTTGCAACTTTAATATCGGACTCTTTCTTTTTTAATTTGGGCCACGGTCCGACCTCTAAGGCTGTGGCATTAACTGCGTTTGCAACATGATTTGCTTTTTGGCATTAGTAATGCCCACACTGTGCCCTCCAAACATATTTAGCTATTTTCCACCTCTCTAACAAGAACTACAACTTCACATTGAGTTAAACTTCTTTGCTTTATTTCCCTCTCTGCGCATGATGTCGGTATGGATGAATATTAATTTGGGGCGTTTCACTGACTATTTAAGGGCAATTATGGGCGTGACATGAAGCCGCCAAAGCTGCGCCACATTTAGGGCCCTATCTTGCACTCAGCGCAATTGTCTTTGTACAGTGGACTTTTCCCTCCACAGACGCACGTCGGTAAAGTAGGGAATGTATTTGCGCTGCCGGGGGCAGTTCAGCGAAAAGAGGAGGCATGTTCAGGCGCAAACGTTCCCTGGTGCTATTTTGCAGTTTCAGAAAACAATTCCGCCACTGACCAGGAAAAACCTAGTCTAAAGTCAGTGGCGCGTTATTCAGATGCTATTTTTGGGGCGCATGCTTGGCCATAATGTAGCTTGTGCACAACGGGCATACACTTTGCTTCTCTCATCTACACGGACGCAGCAGTTCCCATTTTTGCAAACCATACATAATTACAAGGAAAAATATTACTGAAAATGTGCTTCAGGCGTTTGGATAGGTCAGGAGGCACTTTACAGTACAGTCCTCAAAAAGTCGCAGCATTCTTTGTGGCTTGTTGTGTTTTACACAACATTTCCATGAATCATGGATGTGTTGATGACATAAATGAGGAAATATTAGAGGACTTAAGGAGACGTGATGTTGAACTACGGCGGGATTGGACACTCCGGCAGGATGTGGTCTGGGAGTGGCAATGCGCGATGCGCTCATGGTGGAGCGGGTGGACGGAGATGGAGTGGGGGGAGGAGCAAGGGGCACAACAGGTGCATTTGGAGGCCCACGCTCCATGGCTGCAGAAATCCTCTCCAGACTTGAGGAGATGCGCCCGAGAGGCCACAGCAACATTGCCACCAGGTCAAGACGGGCATTTATTACTTTGCTGCATCCCAGAAAGCTCCCGCTGGCGTGCACCAGGCAAATCTACCGTCATAATAGCAATCCGCCATGGAACAAGCGCGCCTGCTCTTAAAGGCAATGTGAGATGATGCCACACCTAGCTACTTCAGACCAACCCATTTTAGATTTGCGTCTGGCGCAAGAGTCATTTATCCCAAGATCCGCCCAAAAAGCTACTTGCGTTTCACGTTTGATACTTGCGTTTCAGATCGTTAAAATAGGGCCCTTAGAGTCGATTGTGATTTATAAAGGGAATCTGGAGTGTGAGTGAAAAACATTGCAAACCATAAAATAAAAATGTCCTAATGGATTCCTTCTTGTACGACTTGAGTCAAACACAGTGTTTATCACCATGTACATTGAGGGTCTACATTATCTGGCTCCTCCATCTTGTGGAAACACTAAGTCAGATTCTAAAATAAACACTGATGGGGATCTTTTTAAAAGACTTCCAAACACATGACAATCAATTGGCCCTTATTGATAGCAAGGTTAGTCAGTCTGCAGAACTTCACTTGAAATAATGAGCAGGTTCTCCTTTGAGGGACAGCACCATTTACACATGGTGCTGTCACAATGGGCTTACACGCCATTAAGTAACCCTTCTAGTGTCTTTATCCAGCCAGGTTAGTCCATTTGTTAAGATGACCTTTTCTGTATCAACTGTACCCATTATTTTGCTGTTTCTTGTCCACGCTGTGTGCCTCCCGGTCACTACAATCATTAGGAAATGCAACAATGATGGTTCTTTAGTGCTTCAATAAGTTTCATTTGTATTAATAGTGAAACATTCCCAGAGGCACATACTATGATACGATACGATACAACTTTATTGTCAGCCAACGGCTGAAATTCTTTGTACATCCCTGGGTAGCTCATTTAAAAATGAGGACGTACACATACATCCAAAAACAGTGAATGACATACACATATATCCAAATGAGGACATACACATACATCCAAAAACATCCAAACATACATAGGATTAATAACACCAACAGACATACATGAGACATTACCACAAATGACATAAACTCCAAAATAAGGAAACAGTGAAAACATATATAACAACAGTACATGACATGAACATACACAGAGACAAAGTCTTGGAGATGTATATCCCTGAAATAAATATTGCACTGGGTTTAAGGTAGTCGGTTTAGCAATAGGATATTGATGTATGAAGGAGTTTTTAAGTCTAATATGATTAAAAGAATGAACTCTAAAGCGTCTGTTTGAAGGCAGAAGGTGATATTCACTGTGCAAGACATGTAAAGAGTCATTTGAAATATTTCTGGCTAGTCTAAGCATACTATTATTGTGAGCCTCCTGAAAGGAGTGCGCTACAGGTAGTCCTATAATCTTTGGGCAAATTTTAATCTGATTAAATAGCTTTGTTTTATTTTTAACTGAGAGGCTACTTAGCCAAGCAGTACTACAGTAAAGCATCATACTCTGAATTACTAATGTGAAAAACAGAGAGATGATTTGACTACTAGCTCCAAAAGATCTTAATCTACGAAGAAAATAAACACGCTGTTGTATTTTTTTGCAGATAAAATCTATATGAGAAGTCCATGAGAGATTGTCGTGTATCATGACACCCAAATATTTATAGACCGAGACTTGACTAATTTCTGAGTTATGAATCTTCACTAAGGACAGTTGACATGAGTTATTCCAAAAATGATTTCCTCTGTCTTCACAGTGTTAATAATGAGAGCATTATTATCACACCACTTAACTAACCAATCCACATTGCCCTGATACAGTGTAGGGTCATCACCTTTGTTCAATAAGGTCAGGAGAGTTGAGTCATCTGAGTACTTTAACAAAAACTGATTTGGTAAAGTAGCGGTGCAATCAGAGGTATATAAAGTAAACAACACAAGTGAGCTAATACAGCCCTGGGGTACTCCAACATTAGTTGTCTTTGGAGAAGACTGGAGAGAGTCTGTCATTTACTTTGACCAGCTGGACCCTATTTGAAAGAAATGAGTAATACCAAAGGATAAGATAAGAATTAATCTGAAACTGAATCATTTTTGATAAAAGTAAATGTGGTTGAATTGTATTGAACGCAGATGAGAAATCACAATCACATCATACTCTACAAATCCAGGCTCATGTGATTATGTCAGGTGCTGTTATGCCACTCAAGGTCCAGATTTCCCCAATACCCCAAGACACAAGACATATACAGCTTTCTCTGTATTTAGAAATGCTCTGTAAAGCTATCCAACACATCACAAGAACATGGGCATTCACAAGTAGTCCACCTCTTTATTTTAGTTCATGGCTGCTCTGAATAAACAGGGCAAACCAACTGGAAAATCATGCAGTTCTACCCTGCATGAATTGTATAGTGCCAAATGTGCCCCATAAAAAATCAGTGTCAGACAAAAACAGCCAAGGCATACTGCCTCATCTTTTGCCTGTGCATACATATGCAGTACGTGCAGTATGATAAATAATAAAGATTTCTTTTTTCATATATTATCCGATCCTTTACAGTTTATGTCCATCTTTAATGTAGTACATTTGTGGAACAGCAAAACGTATTCAGTGGAAACTAGAAAACCAAAAAGGAGCTCTGTATGACTGACTGCTGCTGTCATGTGAGGAAGAGAAGTGACCCCCCCTCCTGGCAGTGCGTTACCTTGCATTGCGTCCTCCTCTTCACCCCCCACTCCAGCTGTGTGCTCCCTGGGTCCGTCTGCATCCTGTCCCCTTAGGCTCTAAACCACCAGTAACAGGCAGAGTTAGCGCTAATTTCTCCCAGTCCCTTCTCTCTTTCTTCCCATGCTTTCACATAAACATAAGCCTCCTATGTCGAGCCTGGCATTCTCAAAATGTCAGAAGAATTGTCCCAAGGCTTTCCGACCCGTTAAATTAAGCCAGACATGCAAAACTGAACCTCTAATGAAGTACATTAACTTGGAGCAGTGAGCTTCCATTTACAGCATTGTGTTGTTTGCTTACAAGCCACCATGGGGAAAAAAATGATAGTGAGGGGAGGGAGACAGAGAGAAGATACACTTGACAAGCATATTATTGAGGAAAAGAGTCTCCAACGACTTGGTGGCTGGAATACACTGATACATTGCATCTTCTTTAAGGACAGAAAAGATTAAACACTTTGTCTAACATCACTGATACCACTGACAAGAGAAGACGAAGCAGGAGAAAAAAAACAGAAGTCTCTCTGGACCCTATTTGTCTGGCTGACACAGCCGATGTGCCCACAGCCTGCTGCGTCAAAATGAGCTAGTGTGTCCAGATTTCTGAAAAGGCCTAAAAAATGCATTCATCCAGTCGTACATTTGAGATGATTCAGTGTTGCCGACTTTCTGTGGAACTCACACTGGCATTTAGCTTTGGACTAACACTGAGATCTGTCAGCTCTGGATTTTGCCAGTTGAAAAGAAATATCTTTTGTTTGTATCACATGGTTTACTACAAGTGCATTTAGTGAAATTTTGACTGCCTGATCCACAAAAATGATCATAATATGTCTGCTGATCAGTCCCAGTGACTTTCATTACTTTCATGCAGGAAGAAGTCTGTAAGGCCGGTTACACACTGGACGCGTCACGCGAGCGTGTCAGCCGCGTGGCGTGTCCGTTTATATTTCGGCTCCCATGTTAACAGGTTAGAGCTTACACACTGCCTGCGTGAGACGCGCGTCTCGAGCCGCGCCTGAGACGCGTGCCTGCAAGAAATAGAACCAACGCCTATTTTTCACGCGAGACGCGAGCGTGTTGGAAGCGTTTCCAGGCAAAATAGAATAGGAAAATATGTGTATATGTCATTTAGACACAAATACATATTAACAAATGACATGTTGATGTTTGAAAGCCTCTAGGTTTTGATATAAATACAGATAGGCTTATATGAATGTATTTTTTTAAATCGATTTTCTAATATTGCACCTGTCAATACAAAACGAAATATTCTGGAGCCTATTTTGCCGTCAATACTGCCGACGTTGTCTTTGCTGTAATCAAATCAGTATATATTTATGTTTAACATGGTATTTCATGGTATGCCTCTCCGTGAACCATCACCTTATCGTGGTGGAGAGGTTTGTGTGTCTCTGTGAACCTGAGGGCTGTGTTGTCTGGAGCTTTGTGCTCCTGGTAGGGTCTCCCAAGGCAAAGTGGTCTCAGGTGAGGGGCCAGACAAAGAATGGTTCAAAAACCCCAATGAAAAAGCTAAGCAGAGATGGAGTGACCCTGCCCGGAGGAAGCCCGGGGCCCCGCCTGGAGCCAGGCCCAGACGGTGGGCTCGTCGGCGAAGCGCCTGGTGGCGGGTTTGCCACGGAGCCCGCCGGGCACAGCCCGAACAAGCTACGTGGCAACTCCCTCTCCATCCCATGGGCCCACCACCTGTGGGAGGAACCGTTGGGGTCGGGTGCGATGCCACATGGGTGGCAGTGAAGGTCAGGGGGGCCTCGACGGACCAGACCCGGGCAGCAGTCGCTGGCTCTGGGGACGTGGAACGTCACCTCTCTGTGGGGAAGGAGCCGGAACTGGTGCGGGAGGTGGAGCGCCACCGGTTAGATCTGGTGGGGCTTACCTCACGCACAGTCTTGGTTCTGGAACCATACTCCTGGATAGGGGTTGGACTCTTTTCTTCTCCGGAGTTGCCCAGGGTGTGAGGCGCCGGGCGGGTGTGGGGATACTCACAAGCCCCCGGCTGAGCGCCGCTGTGTTGGAGTTTACCCGGTGGACGAGAGGGTCGCCTCCCTACGCCTGCGGGTTGTGGGGGGGAAAACTCTGACTGTTGTTTGTGCATATGCACCAAACAGGAGTTCGGAGTATTCGGCCTTCTTGGAGACCTTGACTGGAGTCCTGCATGGGGCTCCAGTGGGGGACTCCATTGTTCTGCTGGGGGACTTCAACGCACACGTGGGCAATGATGGAGACACCTGGAGAGGCGTGATTGGGAGGAACGGCCTCCTGATCTAAACCAGAGTGGTTGTTTGTTGTTGGACTTCTGTGCTAGTCATGGACTGTCTATAACGAACACCATGTTCGAACATAGGGATGCTCATAAGTGTACCTGGTACCAGAGCACCCTAGGCCGAAGGTCAATGATCGATTTCATAATCGTTTCATCTGATCTGAGGCCGTATGTTTTGGACACTCGGGTGAAGAGAGGGGCAGAGCTGTCAACCGATCACCATCTGGTGGTGAGTTGGGTCAGAGGGTGGGGAAGACTCTGGACAGACCTGGTAAGCCCAAACGTGTAGTGCGGGTAAATTGGGAACGTCTGGAGGAGGCCCCTGTCCAACAGACTTTCAACTCACACCTCCGGGCGGAGCTTTTTCGTGCATCCCTGTGGAGGCTGGGGCATTGAACCCGAGTGGACAATGTTCAAAGTTTCCATTGCTGAAGCTGCAGCGAGGAGCTGTGGTCTTAGGGTCTTAGGTGCCTCAAGGGGCGGTAACCCACGAACACCGTGGTGGACAACGGTGGTCAGGGAAGCCGTCCGACTGAAGAAGGAGTCTTTCCGGGATATGTTATCCCGGAGGACTCGGAGGCAGTTGCAGGGTACCGAAGGGCCCGAAGGGCTGCAGCCTCTGCCGTGAAAGAGGCAAAGCAGCGGGTGTGGGAGAAGTTTGAGAAGACATGGAGAAGGACTTTCGGTCGGCACCAAAGTGCTTCTGGAAAACTGTTCGCCACCTCAGGAGGGGGAAGGGGAACCATCCAAGCTGTGTACAGTAAGGATGGGACACTGTTGACCTCAACTGAGGAGGTAATAGGGCGGTGGAAGGAGCACTTTGAGGAACTCCTGAATCCGACTAATACGCCCTCTATGTTAGAGGCAGAGCTGGAGGATAATGGGGGATTGTCGCCGATTTCCCAGGCGGAAGTCACTGATGTAGTCAAACAACTACACAGTGGCAAAGCCCCGGGATTGATGAGATCCGTCCAGAAATGCTCAAGGCTCTGGGTGTGGAGGGGCTGTCCTGGTTGACACGCCTTTTCAACATTGCGTGGAAGTCTGGGGACGGTGCCAAAGGAGTGGCAGACTGGGGTGGTGGTTCCCCTTTTAAAAAGGGGGGACCAGAGGGTGTGTGCCAATTATAGGGGTATCACACTTCTCAGCCTCCCTGGTAAAGTCTACTCCAAGGTGCTGGAAAGGAGGGTTCGGCCGATAGTCGAACCTCGGGTTGAGGAGGAACAATGCGGATTCCGTCCTGGTCGTGGAACAACGGACCAGCTCTTTCACTCGCAAGGATCCTGGAGGGAGCCTGGGAGTATGCCCAACCGGTCTACATGTGTTTTGTGGATTTGGAGAAGGCGTATGACCGGGTCCCCGGGAGATACTGTGGGAGGTGCTGCGGGAGTATGGGGTGAGGGGTCTCTTCTCAGGGCCATCCAATCTCTGTACAACCAAAGCGAGAGCTGTGTCCGGGTTCTCGGTAGTAAGTCGGACTCTTTTCAGGTGAGGGTTGGCCTCCGCCAGGGCTGCGCTTTGTCACCAATCCTGTTTGTAGTATTTATGGACAGGATATCGAGGCGTAGTCGGGGGGGGGAGGGGTTGCAGTTTGGTGGGCTGGGGATCTCATCGCTGCTCTTTGCAGATGATGTGGTCCTGATGGCATCATCGGCCTGCGACCTTCAGCACTCACTGGATCGGTTCGCAACCGAGTGTGAAGCGGTTGGGATGAGGATCAGCACCTCTAAATCTGAGGCCATGGTTCTCAGCAGGAAACCGATGGAATGCCTTCTCCAGGTAGGGAATGAGTCCTTACCCCAAGTGAAGGAGTTCAAGTACCTTGGGGTTGTGTTCGCGAGTGAGGGGACAATGGAGCGGGAGATTGGTCGGAGAATCGGCGCAGCGGGTGCGGTATTGCATTCAATCTATCGCACCGTTAGGACGAAAAGAGAGCTTAGCCAGAAGGCAAAGCTCTCGATCTACCGGGTCAGTTTTCGTTCCTACCCTCACCTATGGTCATGAAGGCTGGGTCATGACCGAAAGAACGAGATCCAGGGTACAAGCGGCTGAAATGGGTTTCCTCAGGAGGGTGGCTGGCGTCTCCCTTAGAGATAGGGTGAGAAGCTCAGTCATCCGTGAGGAGCTCGGGAGAGCCGCTGCTCCTTTGCGTCGAAAGGAGCCAGTTGAGGTGGTTCGGGCATCTGGTAAGGATGCCCCCTAGGCGCCTCCCTAGGGAGGTGTTCCAGGCACGTCCAGCTGGGAGGAGGCCTCGGGGAAGACCCAGGACTAGGTGGAGGGATTATATCTCCAACCTGGCCTGGGAACTCAGGATCCCCCAGTCGGAGCTGGTTAATGTTGCTCGGGAAAGGGAAGTTTGGGGTCCCCTGCTGGAGCTGCTCCCCCCGCGACCCGACACCGGATAAGCGGACGAAGATGGATGGATGGATGGATGGATGGTATTTCATTTTATCACTGGGAAACATCCATGTGTCCAGACAAGACTAGCAGCAGCAGCACCGCGTCAGACACGTTTCTGGTGTGTAAAGGCAGACAAAATCCACACAGCTGACACGCAGCTGACACGCAACAGAAACGTCACGCTCCCGTGACGCGTGCAGTGTGTAACCGGCCTTAGACACTTGCAAGCTAATGCAGTTCATTTAACTTAAATAAAAAAGATGCATCATCTCGCACACCTTTCTCTGCTTTTATCTGTTCAGACAATAACCCTCATAAAGACCAGTAAGCTTAACTGTCAGCTGTGTTTCATTTGCATCTCAGTGGCAAAGAACAGAGTTTTGAATCAAGAGTTAACTCTTAGAATTGTCACCCCAAGAATCACAATAACATTGTGAGATAGAGTGAGAGAGTGGCAAGTTATTGTTGAAACTCTGCTCTATTCTTGCTTACACATCTCTCACTAAAATATGAACATATTTAATTGCATGCTAGCATGAGCTGGTTCAGAGACTCAATATTGTTTTAAATTTCTTTGTTGCTAATAGAGACCGACATGAATGGTGCCTTTTAAGATACAAGCTGCCATGAATATGCGGTTATTTATTCGGCAGAAGTATACAGTTTGATAAGTTACAATGAGTATGTTTACATGCACACTTATATTCCAGTATTATTCCAAATATGAAAACATTCCGAATTTGATACCCATTATGTAAACAGCATATTCCATTTCAATGTTCTGAATAAGGCTTTTCTTTCTTCGAATTTAACATTTTCTGATTAGGACACACATTATGTGGGATATGCCAATATTATTCAGGTTTCAGAAGCATGTACACAGCGCACTCGGAATCTGCGTCTCAATCAGGGTTTTACACCGCAGTTTGTGACAGTTTCTGGGTCTCTTGCCTGTTTACGGCTTACGGTCAGCTCTGTGCATTGTTGTACATAAACCAACCAGCCGACAGTTTGCAGGGCTGTGGTAGAGATGGATGGCCAAAAGAAAAGAAGGAGAAACACAGCTACTTTCAAACATGATTAAATGAACTGGATATCAACAGGTTTTTGGATGTGCACAAACATTGCAACGCTGACAAAGGCAAAGCTGGTTCAAGGAATGAAAGAGGGAGGCTGTGTTCACACGGCCGAACAAGTCCTCCACCGCTGGAAAACTTTGAAAAAGTTCTGTTTTGCACGGCTGCCTGTAAACGGCAATATTAGTGGAATATTCCCTTTCACTAGCCATGCAAACAGCTTAATTAGAATATCTATTTTGGATTAAGGACAAAAAACTGAATATTATACACATGTTAACTTGGTAATTGTTTAGTATACTGGCCATGTCATAGGAGAGAAGTGGAAGGTGTCCTTTCACATAGACTGAAGTTCTTTCACAGTAACACACATACACTGACAGAAAATATGGATTCATTTCTTCCCAGAGTTCAAGAAAAGCAGGGTTGATACAGGTGAGGAGCTTTTGGAGGTGAGTCAAGTCATGCACCATTGAAATGGCATCTGCCACCCATTAATGTGTTCACAAGTGTAATACTCAACATGATTAACAGATATATTTATTTTTCATGCTGTTTAATGAAATGTACACTAAAACAACATTTTATTTGACAATAACATGACAAATGATTCAAATTCATCTTGTTTTTTTTAGCCATCATTGGTTGGTTCGATCCACCACTTTGGTCTAGACTGAAATATCTAGACAACTAATGTATGGATTGTCATTCAATTTGGTGCAGATATTCATGGTACCTGGAGGATGAATCTTACTGACGTTTGTCATTAACTGACTTTACCTCTTGCACCACCATGGAGTTGACATTTTAAGATTTTTGGGGGAAATGTCTCAACAACGATGGATAGCCATGACATTTGGTACACACATTCATGTCCAACTCAAAATTAATTTTAATAACTTTGGTGATCCCTTAACTTTTGATTTAGCACCACCATCATATCAGAAATAGGATTTTGTTAAATACTTTGTTTTATGACCAAAAACCTGCAAAGCTAATGCCATTCATAAGCCTTAGCTGTAATGCCAGCATGCTAACACACTAAGCTAAGCTGGTTAACAAGGTAAATATTATACCTAGTAAACAGCATGTTAGTATTGTTACTGCAAGCATGGTAGCAGGCTGCTGTTAACATTAAGCTCAAAGTAGTCTATATCGACGATGTTTCATTTCCGGGATTGTTCAGGTGCTGCCAGAAATTCCGCCTGATGCCCATTACTCTCCGCCTTTTTGTGTTGGCATTCTAAACTCAGGTGGATTTATGAGGACTATGGTTAACTGCTCCTCAGATCTCTGCAGGATTAATCCAGACAGCTAGCTAGAATACCGTATCTGTCCAATCTGAGTTTTCTGTTGCACGACTAAAACAACTTTTGAACGTACACGTTCCACCAAAACAAGTTCCTTCCCGAGGCTATTTTGCAGCTTAGCACCGCCCATGACAATTGTGAATGGTTTAAAGAAATACCAATAAAGCAGAGCACGTTTTTCCGCCATCCCAGAATGCTGTGTGGACTAGCCAGACCCTCCTCTGCAGCGTTGTGGAGGAGGGTCTGGCAATGCGTGACTAACCTCAAAGCACGACTGTGCAGCCACAGCTAGCTTGGCTGTACCCTCTTAAGCACCGTTTACACGAAGGGAAGACGGAGATATTTTCCTGCGGTTTGGCCTCTCATTTACACGAAAACCCTGTTTTCACAGAAAACGATTATTTCTAAAAACTCCGTCCAAAGTGGAGATTTTGGAAAACCTTGTTTGCACATTTGCATGTAAACTGAGACAAACGGAGGTTTAGGCAGCCGAGAGAGAAAAAGAGGTAGTGATTGGTTGCTGTTGTTGCTATTGTCGGGTTTCTGATTGGCTAACGTGGGCTTGAGCTTCTCGTTACACTGCCACCTACAGGTCTGGCGTGCTCTTGACTGCATTGACGGCATATATACACAGGTACATATAAACACTTTTCTGAAAACGGAGAGGTTGAAATGTCCGTTTATGAAAATAGCCGGCCACGTGTAAACATAGCATTAGACTTGTTATGGTTTGTCCACTTCTATCTTTACTATTTTTCCTGTCTTCATTATCCAATGCAATAAAAAGGATAAAACACTGTGTACTGCACTGTACCCTAAAATCCTGAGTATATGATTGATCAACTGTCATTCAAATAAGTCTATTAATTCAATTCAATTCAATTCAATTCAATTTATTTATAGTATCAAATCATAACAAGAGTTATGTCGAGATGTTTTACAGATAGAGTAGGTCTAGACCACACTCTATAATTTACAAAGCCCCAACAATTCCAACAATTACAGTAATTCCCTCAAGAGCAAGCAGTGCGACAGTGGCGAGGAAAAACTCCCTCTTGGGAAGAAACCTCGGACAGACCCAGGCTCTTGGTAGGCGGTGTCTGATGGGCCGGATGGGGATATGATGAACAGTGGCGATAATAGTCAAATTAATAATGGAACAGTGACTTCAAATGGTAGTCGTAGTAGTTCATGTCATATCAGGGCGCTGCAGGGCGTTCCAGGATGTAGCGTGGCCCAGCAGAGCATGGATGGACGTAGCAGGAAGCTGCAGGGTTCAGCAGGACGCAGCATGACATTGCAGGGCACCGCTGAGCTCAGCAGGGAGTGCAGCAGGACCACGGCGACAGCTGCAACCAGGATCTTTGTGCCAACGTTCTCCAAGGAAATACGCTGGGGGAAAAAACATAAGGACTCCGGGGAGTAAACTCCCCAGAAGCTAGGATTGGTAACAAGCATTTCTGGGACGGGATGCACACAAATGGTAATAGAAAGGGAGAGAAACAGCGTAAAATTATAACAGCGTAACTAAGAGAGACAGGACATAAGGAGAGGTAGCCTGTTCGGGCTTTGAACTCACCCCCGCCGGATCGGGCTTAGCTGGCCTGCCTCCCTCTACTTTTGTTATACGTTATTAATCTAACAATTATGAAGAGAAGCAGTTGGGCCAGTTAGGTGGACACTGCAACTCCTCACTCCCTAACTATAAGCTTTATCAAATAGGAGAGTTTTAAGTTCATTCTTGAATGAGGTGACAGTTTCTGCCCCCCGAACCCAGATTGGGAGCTGGTTCCATAGGAGAGGAGCCTGGTAGCATAAGGCTCTGGCTCCCATTCTACTTTTAGAGACTCTAGGTACCACAAGTAACTCTGCATTCTGGGAGCGCAATGCTCTAGTGGGACAATAAGATATTAGGATCCTTTCTAGATATGATGGTGCTTGACCATTTAGAGCTTTGTAGGTCAGGAGAAGGATTTTAAAATCAATCCTGTATTTTACAGGAAGCCAATGCAGAGAAGCTAATACAGGAGAAATATGATCTCTTTTCTTAGTTCTTGTGAGAACACGCGCTGCAGCATTCTGGATCAACTGGAGAGTCTTAAGGGACTTATTTGAGCAACCTGACAGTAGGGAATTGCAATAGTCCAGCCTGGAAGTAACAAATGCATGGACTAGTTTTTCAGCATTATTTTGAGACAGGATATTCCTAATTTTGGCAATGTTACGAAGCTGAAAAAAGGCTGTTCTTGAGGTTTGTTTTAGATGGGCGTTAAAGGATATATCCTGATCAAAAATAACCCCTAGATTTCTGACAGTAGTGCTGGAGGCCAGGGCAATACCATCCAGAGTAGCTATGTCTTTAGATAATGAGGTTCTGAGGTGTTTAGGGCCCAGCACTATAACTTCAGTTTTGTTAGAGTTTAACATCAGAAAATTATAGGTCATCCAGGATGTTATATCTTTAATGCACACTTGAAGTTTAGCTAGCTGACTAGTGTCGTCTGGTTTGATTGACAAGTATAATTGGGTGTCATCCGCATAACAGTGAAAGTTAATTCAGTGTTTCCTAATAATATTACCAAGAGGAAGCATATATAAGGAGAATAGAATTGGTCCAAGCACTGAGCCTTGTGGATCGCCATGGCTAACTTACTTGGAGGATTTATCATTAACATTAACAAATTGAGATTGATCAGAGAAATAGGACTTAAACCAGCTTAGAGCAATTCCTTTAATGCCAACTAAGTGTTCCAATCTCCGCAACAGGATTGTATGGTCAATAGTGTCAAATGCAGCACTAAGATCTAGTAAAACAAGAATGGAGACAAATCCTTTGTCTGCAGCAGTTAGAAGGTCGTTAGTAATTTCCACCAGTGCCGTCTCTGTGCTATGATGCTTCCTAAATCCTGATTGAAAGTCATCAAATAAACTATTGCTACGTAGAAAATCACATTAGCAACCACCTTCTCAAGGATCTTGGATAGAAAGGGAAGGTTAGATATAGGTCTATAGTTTGCTAAGACCTCGGTATCGAGGGTGGGTTTTTTCAGAAGAGGTTTTATCACAGCTATTTTAAATGACTGCGGTACATAACCTGTTAATAAGGACATATTGATCATATGTAGTAATGGAGTGTTGACCACGGGTAACGCTTCTTTGAGAAGTCTCGTTGGGATGGGGTCTAAGAGACAGGTAGATGGCTTAGCTGAGGATATCTTTAACATTAATTGTTGGAGGTCTATAGGATAAAAGCAGTCTAAGTATATGTCAGGACTAGTTGTTCTTTCTAGCGGTCCTGCATTTAAAGGTGAACTGTTAGAAGTTGAGGGCAAAAGGTGATGAATTTTAGCTCTAATTGTTATAATTTTATCATTAAAGAAGCTTATGAAGTCATCACTACTCAGAGCTAGAGGAATAGATGGCTCAGTAGAGCTGTGGCTATCTGTCAGCCTGGCTATAGTGCTGAAAAGAAACCTTGGGTTGTTCTTATTTTCTTCTATTAGTGAAGAGTAATAGTCTGATCTGGCCTTTCTTAGGGCCTTCCTATAGGTTTTGAGACTTTCTTGCCAATCCAAACGGGATTCTTATGGTATCTACAGTTTACATGGTATCTACATCTTAGTATCTACAGTTTTGACGTGAGAGGACTCTGGCGCTGGTTATTCGCCGCTTCTCCGTCTGCTATTCTCTTGTGTTTGTTTGTGTTCGCTGTACCCCCTACCTCTGGACAGCCTCTGTACCTATGGACAGTCTCTCAGCTGGTTCCCGAAGCCGCCTCGGCTCCTTGACCGGACTCTTGCCTCGTCGGTTAGCCGCTAGCTGGCTGCCCCCGTTCACCAAACGCGTGGCGGCTAATCCTAGCTGCTACAGCGGCTAACCCGATTGCTGATCTCCTTCTCACAGGCAACCTCCACCAGATGCGAGCCTCGACCAAGACTAGACATTCCTCTCCTCCTGTCATGCCGTGGATCATTCTGGCACTCACCTCATTCATCCACCTCTGTGCTCCTAGTCCACGGCTTTCCCCACTTCACATACACTTAATCATAATCTCCAATCATTTGCTAATCGGCTCACTGTCCCCCCTCAACTGCAATACCCCCACACCCCACCGACCACACGCACTGCTAACCGGGACAACCTCAGATCTCTCCAGCCTGCCCCCATCCCACCACCCTCTCACCATGCCAACTTTGCCCTCCTCACACCCGATCGCTCAACAATAAAGCCCCTGCCCTCCATGAACTAATCCTCGACAACACTCTGGACTTCCTTCTGCTCACCGAAACCTGGCAACAACCCAACGACTTCTTCTCCCTCAACCAAGCATCCCCCCCTGGCTACAACTACATCGGCAAACCCCGCCCCTCCCGCCATGGAGGTGGCCTCGCCGTCATTTTCAATCAGAAGGTGAAAAATGAAACAAACTGGCCGCCAACTTGAACGTCTGACAAAGAAATCATCCCTCACAGTCCATCATGAAGCCTATAAATCCCATCTCACCGCCTACAAAGATGCCCTCATTGCTGCCAATTCTGCCTACCTCTCCACCATCCTCACCGACCCCTGCCAAAACCCCAGAACCCTCTTCTCCACAATGAACAACCTCATCAAGCCTCGGACCAACAGCCTCCTTACCTCTACTCCAGATCTCTGCAACTCATTCCTCCACTTTTTCACTGACAAAATCAATCTCATTTACAAATCTCTATCCCCTGTATCTGACCTCCCAGGATCTACTCCAGCACCTACCTTGGACCATCCTCTCCCCATCCCTCCAGACCTCCCGACCCCTCCTCCACACTGCCTCCTCTCCCAGTTTGACCCAGTCACTCCTCCTGAAATCTCCAAACTCATCAGCTCTTCCAAACCCACTACCTGCTCCCTTGATCCCTTCCCTACTCCAATCCTGAAGTCCTGCCTCCCGGTCCTATGCCCCTACCTCACTAACCTCTTCAACTCCTCACTGTCCCTTTGAACTGTCCCCTCTGCTTTCAAAACTGCTGCTGTCACCCCAATCCTTAAAAAACCTGGTCTGCATCCCTCCTCTCTCAACAACTACCGCCCAATATCCAACCTCCCCTTTCTGTCTAAAACCCTGGAACGCATAGTCGCCTCACAACTACAAACCCATCTTCATGTCAATAACCTATTCGAACCTCTCCAATCTGGTTTTCGCCCCCTCCACAGCACAGAAACTGCTCTCCTCAAAGTCCTCAACGACCTCCTCACCTCTGCTGATGCCGGTTCCCTCAACATCCTCATTCTCCTCGACCTGAGTGCAGCCTTCGATACTGTGAGCCATAACATCCTGCTCCCTCACCATCTTCCAGTCCCGCCTCAAGACCCATCTCTTCAACTCTGCCTACCCATAGCCCCCCTGCCCCCCCTCCCTTTTTCATCTGAATCTTGTTTTGTTCTACTTGTTTTGTTTTGTTTTGTTTGTTTTGTTTTGTTATGTTTTTATAATCTACCCTGCCCTGTAAAGCGACTTTGAGTCCATGAAAAGCGCTA
Organism: Perca flavescens; assembly: GCF_004354835.1. Classification (NCBI taxonomy): domain Eukaryota; kingdom Metazoa; phylum Chordata; class Actinopteri; order Perciformes; family Percidae; genus Perca; species Perca flavescens. Next base: position 10,824,061 of record NC_041333.1, read on the forward strand.
TATAAATTCAATTTATTATTATTATTATTATTCCACTTTGGTGGAACGCCACTTACTTTCGAGGTTTCGCGAGATTTGTTTTAATTTGCGAGTTTGGGAGTTATACCAAGGTGCTATTTTCCTTTGCTTCATCATCTTCTTTTTTAGGGGAGCAACAGAGTCAAAGGTCGTCCGTAGGCAAGTCGTAGCACCATCTACAAATGTATCAATTTGAGAGGGACTGAGGTTAACATAAAGGTCCTCTGTTATGTTAAAGTGATGGTTCGGAGTAATTTCACCCTAGGGTCCTTTGCACCATGACCTCGAGCCAAACACCCCCACAGAAGCTTTTTTCAGCTGGGTCTAACATTGGGAGAGTTAGCGTAGAGTAGCGTTATCAGCTGAATAGCTTAGCGCAGGGGCTAATGGACCCACGTTTGTATCTCGTAAATGACCCCACTAATAATGCCCGGAATGATACCAAACGTCTACTGTAGTACAAATAGGTTATGTACTCATAAAATGATGGATTGGAAAGTTTGTAAGTACACCAGAAGTTTATGAACACTTGCCTGCTAGCTTCTGCTCTCTGCTGTTGTTGCTTCTGGGGGGGTGTTTGGCTCGAAGTCATGGTGCAAAGGACCCTAGGGTGAAATTACTCCGAACCATCACTTTAAGGCATGACATAGAGTCGAATGCTGTTGGAATATCTTCCTTAAATTTAGCTATAGCACTGTCAGATAAGCATCTGGTGTAGAAGCTTTTATCTAATTTAGTATAGTCAGGTAGTAAGAATTCAAAAGTAATTAAAGAATGATCTGATAATACCGAATTCTGCGGAAATATTATTAAATCCTCAATTTCAATACCATATACCAGCACAAGGTCGAGGGTGTGGTTAAAACAGTGCGTTGCCTTGTGCACACTCTGACTGAAACGGATTGAATCCAGTAATGAGTTGAAAGCAGTACTAAGGCTATCATTGTCAACGTCCACATGGATATTAAAATCACCTACAATAAGTACTTTGTCTGATTTAAGGACTAAGCATGATAAAAACTCTGAGAATTCAGATAAAAATTCAGAATACGGACCTGGAGCCCTGTACACATTACAGCAACAGAATACAACTCAAAGCCCTCCATTGGTGCATGATTCTCCCTCACGTCTGTAAAAGGATGGTGCCTAATGCTAGCATTACAAGCATTTTTTTTGGATCTCACTGATATTTTGTTTTTTTTAAATGATGAGTGACGAGTTTAGCAGATTTGACGTCATCGTGGATAAAACAAAAGTATTTGGCAATTTTGTCTCTATATACTTTTAAATAGTTGTTTTTTATTTATTTATTTTACTTTCTCTATCTATCTGTACTATTGCTGTCCATGTGCTGCTGCAACAACCAAATTTCCCCTTTGTGGATCAATATAGATTTGTCTTATCTTTAGTTGAAACTGCCGACCATGCTGACACTGATTTACCTCACGTTTGTGAAGACATGATGATGAGACAACTAATCTGTGTAAGAGAGTAGGAAGAGCAGGAGGGCAGTCAGCAGAGGGCCCTCCAACTCGCTGGACAACTGTTGGCATGTCAAATGGCTCCGGCATTAAGGAGGAACTGCCATGTGCCCCCCAATGGGTTAGCCACCATTGGGAATACAGTACTTGGCCAAATGTATTATTAATCTGGTCCAAATGGCTACTGAGTATAGTCCAACTGATAAAAGGCTGGATAGTAGGTCCTTTAAATCAGCCCACATGGTTTACTGTAAACTCATAGGAATGTGTCATATTGTACCCAGTTTCAGCCTTTGTTCACATGGCCCACACTTGGGCCTTGGGGGGACAATACAGTTTGCCAATTTAAAGCCCACACCCTGTTGTTACCCATAGTCCATGTCACGGCCCACATGGACATCTGCTGAATGTTGACAATCCCTGGTCCTTGGTTAAAACAATGCAAACACAAAAAAATAGCTCTCTTTTATATAGATAATAGTCCCAAAATGTGCATATTGCATTAAAACAATTAACCCTGATGATAGTATAGCATAAGGTTATGACTGCTGGTGCCTTTTTGAGCGGCCTGTATCTAGTGTCCTTGCAAAATAAACTGGCAATACTGCTTTGAGCTTTTTTCTTTTCCTGTGAGCTATCAGCTGTAAGTGTTTGCCAGTGACAGTGGCTTTGTGACTGTGGAATCCAATTCTATGGAGACAGGTGAGTCAGAGAAAATTTGAGAGGCGTTGATTATTGTGGGCAATTTAAAGCCCACACCCTCTTATTACCCAAAGCCCATGTTACAGCCCACATGGACATTTGCTGAATGTTGGTTAAAACAATGCAAACACCAAAAAATAGATAGATGCATATCTCTTCTTTAAGAGAGATAATATTCTCCAAATTTGCATGTGGCATTTAAAATGTTACCTTGATGATATTAGTACCGGTATTGCAGTATAACATCTTGTTATGACTGCTGGTGCCTTTTTGAGCTGCCTGTATCTAGTTTCCTTGAAAAAAAACTGTTGATGCTGCTTTGAGCTCTTTTCTTTCCTGTGAGCGTTCAGCTGTGTTTGTCAGTGACAGTGGCTTTGTGACTGTGAAATCCAATTCTATGGAGACAGATGACTCAGAGAAAATTTGAAAGGCGTTGATTATATTGATTTTGACGCCCCCTCCCGCCCCCGCACTTTGCATCGCACAAGTATACGTCTCACAGATATTCTTGTCTTTGCCAATTGGACATAAGACATGTTTGTATGTGGCTAGGAGGAGACAGTGACAGAGTCACGAGTCAGAAATAATGAGAAAGGTAACAGCACAGGCGGCGAGCTAACTGGGTTGTCATAGTTTTCAGGGCTGGAAAGTGTGAGGAGTGAAAAGCAAAAGATTTAAGGGATAAGTGTAATATGGGAGAAATAATCAGGATAAACTTAAACAGGTAAATAATAATATAAGAAAAGAGAAAAATAGCATAAATATAGATATATGGAATATACTGTGTATGAAACAATGATATATTCAAAAGGTACTTTTCAATAATTTATTAATAAATTCATGAACTCACATGCCCGTTAACTTACTCATGGTAACAACATATGGTGTGTGTGTGGACTGTGGAGTCACAAAACCATTAGGTCAACTCTAATGGCACAACCATTGCTAATTCAACATATGCTACACACTGTACGTATTCTATATTCTGTATACTGCAGGACAGAAAATGTTATATTGACTTGAAAGCTTCTTCTTTGCTGTTATCTTCCCTCCCGACTGTGACAGCCATGGTGCTGAGCTTGGAAAGTTGGAGAAACTTCAACAATGAATGATGCTGTGTCATTGGAGCTGTAAGTAAGTAAGTAAAGTTTATTTATATAGCACTTATCACAGACAGAGTCACAAGTGCTTCAGAGGCCAAATAAATAAATACGTTATAACAAATCGTTAATGATAAAAAAGCACAATGAATCACAATAAATCGTAGTAAAACACAAAAGCATAAAATACATAGGAATCAACGTCAACAATGTGGTTAAACAAACACCTGACTAAAAAGATGAGGGTTCAGCTGATAACTTATGTAGGCCGGTCTCTGACCATTGATGGCTCGGTATATAGTTACAAAGTGTATCAGTCAGTACGTTTACATGCACACTAATATTCCACTATTATTCTGAATTTGACAATATTCCGAACTTGTCATGTAAACAGCATGTTGTATTTGGATATTCCGAATAAGGCCTATTTCCGAATTTAGCTTTTTTTTGATTAAGACGTGTGATATGCCGGTACTTTTCAGAATAAGAGCAAAAAATTGAGTATTATGTGCAGGTAAACGTAGTCAGTGATAATTCCACTCACTGAACACTTCTTATGAACTATGGGGCTTGAAATTGCTGAAATAGCTCCTCGTAACTGCTTGTCCATCACTCTGAGGTAAGCTGTCAGGTACCACAAGTTAGTAATGGGCCGGCACCAGGATAATTGGCTCAATTTATTAACTTGAATAATCGTGCGCGTGATGAAGTAAGTTTCCAAAAGGCTACTGATGACTAGTCCAACTAAAGGGAGAGGCTGTCGAAGGGGACTCTTTGTCAAAATGTTACCCACAGGGAACCCATAAGAGGGTTCCACATGAGTCCAGGCCTCCTGAGTAAGTCATATTATCATTCATCTACACTTACGTTTAGGGCTGGGAATTCTTAAAAAAAATTCCATTCCATATTGGTTTCTGAACGATTTTTTGAAACCCATTCCAGTAAAATAAAACCAATTAAATACATTTTAACGAGAAGATATTACAACATTATGGTATGATTTTTATTTTTAAATTCAAACTCCTTTACACCTATGTGACGCACACTGTAGTCAAGCCTCAAATACAACAACACACACGCCTGGTCTCTGTGTAACGTAGTGCCTCATAATTAGATCTTGGTAGAAGCATACTGCATGCTAATTGGCTAACTGACACTGATGAGATTTACTCCTTAGTTATTGAAATTTGGTATTAAATGAGAAGACATTTTTCGATACATCGATATGGAGGCAGTTCGTCGGTGCCTAAAAGTATTGAAATTTGGTACGCAGCTCTACTTATGTGTGATACTTGACACTACGTGCAATATATATAAAAAAGAAAAAAGAAAATTAAAAGATGAATAATAGTTGCAGAATACAGCAGTAGGTAGTTTTTTGTGTATATAATGAATTGGATTAAACCATTTTTGGATTTATATCCTGCCACAATTACTCATGGTAATTACATTACGGAAGAGGATTAGGGCCACTGGTGAAAAATGTATTTGAGTTCTGACTTAATTCTCAGAATTCTGATTTTATTCTCAGAATTCTGACTTTATTCGCAGAATTCTGAGTTTAAAGTCAGAATTCTGAGAATAAAGTCAGAATTCTGAACTCAAATAAAATGTTCACCAGTGGCCCTAATCCTCTTCCGTATTACATAGATAGCCATATTTTGAAATAATACAGTGTTTCTATGATAACGTGCAGGAGTCTCTCATGTTGTCTGCCTAATAGCTTCTATGGTTGTCGTTCAAATTTCCCTGCCAATTCCAGTAAACAGCTGCAGCTGTTGTGGAGCACTGGCTGCCAGTGACATTATCCAACACCTTATGTTGTATCAATAAAATATAACTGTCTCTAAACAGCTGATTTCCTAACACACAGTTGCCTACATGAGACTGCACTATCTAATAACCCTGAACACATTTGTTGCAAGCCAGACTGCTCCTTCCCACCGGAGGGACCAGTTTTGTTAACGCACCCAACCTTAATTAACACCGCGTCTCCTTCTGATGTGCATGAATCATCAAAGATGCAATCTAATACCTGGAGAAGCGCAGAGAAGCACTTTAGTCCCTCCTTTGCTCTGCGTATGCTTGTAGCACCCTTTGAAACTGTACAGTACAGCAATGCTATGTACCCTGGACCAAAGGCACTTTCTAGGAGGCTGTTCTGCGAAGTAATTGGACTAGGTTTAGACTTGTAGACAGCTATGATCAAGGTAAAAGTTAGTTTGGATAACTCTAGCGCCACCCATGACAATTGTGATTGGTTTAAAGAAATGCCAATAAACCAGAGCACGTTTTTCTCCCATCCTGGAATGCTGTGTGGACTAGCCAGACCTTCCTCTGCTCCACAGCGTGTGGATGGTTCTGGCAAAGCGAAACTAAACTGTCCCTGATAGGTGTCACGGAGCGGTTCAGACTTGGACCCAAATGCAGAATAGGCGAGGACAAGGCAGCAGTTGGTATGAAGGACTTAATAAAGAACACAGGACTAATAAAGAACACAACGAGAACTTACAAACACGTGAGCTGATGACTGTCCAAACACAGGAAAAAAAAAAACACGAACACGGAAGGCATAGGAAAAATCCAAAAACACAGAAGTAAGGGAAAAACCCCAGGAACACGGGGAAACACCAGGAACATAGTATACAGCTGGCACAGGCAGAGACTTCTCGACAAAAGTAGGATAACAAATGACGACGTGCCAACAGCAGACGCAAAAAGCAAACAGATTACATACACAAGGTAATGAGGTAATGAGGGACAGGTGACATGAGGGCTGATGAACAGGTGGAACACATCAGGACAGGGCAGAACATCGCGAAGGCCGGAAAACACACAAGGCAGGAAGTAACACGAGACATGACACAGGATAAACAGAGACTACAAAATAAAACAGGAGACTGAAGCATGAAACACAAGGAATAAGCTAGGGAAACACACCGAAAGAACAAAGAACTTGAGCAATTAAGGGAAACATTAACACAGAGAATGAAAGACAACATAAAACAGGAAACTAAATGACAGAGGGAACAATACAACATGGACTGACAACACAAAGACAGGCTGACTTGGGTGAGACCAGCAGGTAAGGACTACAGAGACACATGAGATAAACACACATGGTCAAATGAAAATAAACTTGAAGTCCAAAGACCAACTGACCTAGAGTAAGACCGTGACAACAGTTAGTAGCGTGAATGCAAAGAGAAACTTAAATTTGGAAATATCTAGAGTATTCACTGCTGCTTAATAAGTACCTGATTTTCATATTTTTGCATATTTGGACGGATCACCTTCAAATTATGCCATCAGTGTAACTTTGATGAAAGGCTTCTATGGAATTTTCAGCTGGAGCCAGAGCTCCTGCAGAGTTTACACAAGGTGGCAGAGATTGGACTTCAGAGTGCTGAGGGAAAAAAAGATGAGCGACACAGGCAGAGTTAAGGAGACAGTTTGATCGGATCTGTGTGTGTGGTTTTTAAATTTCCACTTTCTGTGTCTTTTCAGGTCCGAAAGCTAGCTGCTGGTGCAGCAAAATGGACAGAACTGAAAGAAATCTCAAATGAAAAATGACATAAACTTTTGTCCACTGGGCTCCCTGCAGGCACTGTCGTAATGTTGCAGCAGTGCATGAAAGCCTGCCAATCACTCACTAAATGCCACAGTGGAAGACATGATGAATAGTTCTTCAAAAACACCCACAATTTGCCTCTTCATGATTCAGCATGACATTTTAATCATGCAAATTGTACAAATCAAATACCCTAAAAGTAACGTTGGCAATACAGATAAAGAAAAGCTGCGCTTATGTCAGAACTCGGATGATAACTGGCGGTGGTGTGAATCCAAGTGCTAAAAGATGATAATGAGATACTTGTTTAAATTCACATAAACATCATAAGCTTTTAGCTGACATTATTATTCAGAGTGACTTGCAGTGCAGTGAGTTTAAAGGAGTAAATTAGCCTAAAATGTCTCACATCACAGGCAGCAAAGAATAAGGGTCAAAGGTCACAGTCACACTGATAATAGAGGTAACAAAGGATTACTGTGATCATGAATAATCACTCTAGATTGTTGTCCCGCTTACACACACACACACACACACACACACACACACACACACACACAAACAGCTTCAACCTTTTTGAAGTGTAATGTATTAAATGACTTTCTACACACCCCTTATCTCTGACTGCGTTTTTGTTTATCTGCCTCCTCACTGTTGCTCTCCATTTATCAGCTGCTCTGGCATTCCTGCATCCCGGGCTCGATTCCTGGATATGGATGGACACAGGTGGTCAGAGAAAGTGTCCACATGGCTGAGACCAGAGCACCATCCTGGGGCTCTGGCAGTGGCCTTGAAGGCTTATCATCTCTCCACAGAAGTGCTCTTTCATGCTTTTGATCTTGAGTGAATTAGTTTCTCTGGCTTTTCTGTTAAAAGCAATTTGTCCTCCCCCTCCCTGTCTCAGAAAATCCCAGTGGCGATGGTTATGATCAGAAACTTATGGGAGTGTCATTTCCGCTGCCGTCGTGGCTGTGACTTTGATGGACAATCTTAAGGAGGGTAGTTCATGAAATACCACTTACTGCACAAGGAAACATGCATTATCTGAGCAGTTAAACAGAACTGCTACTAACCCAACATCTTGATGTGGGTCTGGCTTGTCAGGCTATACTAATGCTATCTTTTTTGTATATCTTTGCCGATTTATTTGATTTATTTTGTTAAGGAAGAAAGTGTAATAGGTTTCAAATCCCTAAAAAAAAGAATTATAAATTCATAAATAGTGGTCTGTTGTGACCTTTTAATAGCAGTTCAGATCTTACTATTATTGCTATTTTAGCATTAGTATTTGTTGGGTCTGGCTTGTCAGGCTATACTAATGCTATCTTTTTTGTATATCTTTGCCGATTTATTTGCTATTTTACATTAAAATAGCAATAATAGTAAGATTAGAATAGTAAAAGAACACTACAATACAAGTTTTTATATAACAAAGGCTGGGCTATAACTCAGTCTTTAAGAGCCATCTACGTGACAAAAATGGTTCCCCATTTCATGAACCACCTGTCTAGTCTTTCTTTCAGGAAAAAGGTTTCTTTTCATATATGCTGCCTCTCTAGTGGAGTCAGAAAAACAGACTTTCATTATTGTACCATTATGTTTAAGATATCAGTGAAGGAGTTTTATCTTTTAGAGTCCATGGACTCTGGTGCAATGGAAGTGCATTTTCAGGATCATTCGCCGGGCTGGAACCCCGCCAGCCGCCACCAGTTCTGCCCCCGCTTACCGATGGAGGAACTGAAGTGGCAGACTCCCACCTCCCTGTTGGGAAAACTGGAGCTCGAAACAGAAGAGGCTTATGGAGCCCCGCCACTGCATCATTGGCTTTCTTCTCTGCATCAGGCGGGCTCCCTGCTCACTGCTAAGGTTTTTGTTCTCAACCATGTGAATGCTGAGTAAGCATTCTCCGAACCCAGGAGACGGACGGCACCAGTGTCCCGCTATGCACCGTTCACCATGGTCCACGGCGACACGGAAACGGAGTTCCTAGCGGCCCCAAGACTGCGGCAGAGCCTGGCCTCCATCCTGCTTCCGAAGACCATTTTTCAGCCAACAGAAGTCCACACTGCCATATCCCCGGGACCAGGTCCATGCCCACTTCACTGACCGCGTGCAGCTGTTTGCCGCCTAGGTGACTGCGGCACAGAACAACATTGCTCCGCTGTCTCCGCCATGACCGCTAAGCCTTTGGCTACCCCCCGGAGTTATATCGACATCTGGCTGCATATGTCACAGCAGACCATCTGCCTGCACAGGTCACAACTCCTAGCCAATAGCAGACGTGTGCTCTTGGACAGTCCCATTGCCCGTGGTGGGTTGTTTGGACCTCACCTTGGACAGCCACGAGCTATAGGTAGTGGAGGGGATGCGGAAACACACCTCCTGGAGAGCGGCGCCTCGGCCAAAACAGCGGCACCAAGATGCCAGCTCGAGAAGACGGCGCCCTGCAGGCTGCGGCTGCGCCTCCCCCTCCCCAAGCCCCGGCTCCAGCTCCACCGTACCGCCCTCATCCCCCGTGGCGGTATCACCCGCCAAACATTAAACCTATGCGGCCATAAAGTTCTGCAGGCGGCTCCCACCTGATCCAATCTATCCCTGAGCCGATTTGAAAACAGTGGCGTCAGTGGCAGTGACAGTGACGGGGTGCTGGGAACGCATGTCTCACATTAAAACCAGTGAGGAAGAGTCCGACATACTCATACTCGACATACATTTTGAAGTGTATTACCTTGTCTCTAACTCATTTTAAACCTTAAAATTACTTAAATATTACCAGTTCTTCTGTAATTACAATATCCATCTCTTTCCTCAGGTATTTTCAATGAATTTTTACACTACAATAACAATAGTATAGCAGTGTAGTATCCATACCTACAGTCTCAACCTAAAGTATCAAGACTGTAATGGCCACAATACCAGTACCGAGTCTTTTTTTTAGACTAACGTCAGTGGGATTAATACCAAAATGAACGGTGTCTCATGGGATATCACATTCTGGGCACATGGAATAGTGCATACACTCTTTGCTTCTCTGCTGCTTTTGTGTGAATGTGCATAGTCACCTCATTAGTTAAGAGAATCCATTTACCATAAAAAGCTGTCTTGTGTTTTAACAAGCATGTGATCAAGTTATTAACCGAAAATACCTTGTAGCAAAAAATAATGTGGAAAATCACTCAGAGGTAATGCAATTAGATTAAGAAGTAGCCTATTATTGATGTGTTGCACCGTTGAAAAGAAACAACTCCGTCTTCTTTGTTGTTGTGTGTTTGTTGTTGTATAGTTTAAATGCAGCAGCCGGGTATGACAGCGCTGTATGCACCAACTCAATACAACTTCAGTCACGCACACTGATATGCTATCAGTGTCACTCAGAATTGTCGTACTTCAACATCAGCATATTAACAATGAAGGAAGATGAACAATGAATAAAGTTGCGTAACATCTTTGTAGCTTGGTAAATAATATTTTCTTTTCATTTTTATCCTCATGACATTTGTATATCTTAATTTGTATGTATTGATATTGTATATACAGATGCAATCATCTCATGACACATTATTCCCCCCTACATGATAGTGCAACAGTCACTGTTAGTCACAAAAGTGTCTGTATAGGTATTGATGACGATGATGTCATAGTTTTCCTGTAAGCATGGATGCATCAAAACAAGCACGCGTCATCAACAAAGCTAAGATAGTTCAACAGAAGTTGGACTAAATGTTCATACATATGCTGTCCATACTAGGTTTAGTGGGGGGAACAAAACCCTGAAACAGATTGACAGACTGACATGATTACCTAAGCAATTGGTAATTGTCAGATAATCCAATCCATTACTGTCTGTTGCTGTGATGAAAAACAGTTTTTCAAGTTCCTTCAGCATTGTGTGCATCATTGTGTTTTATTGCATGGTGAAAAGGTTTTTTCTGCGATCCTCGGGAGGAACTTTCATTTCTTGCAGAAGAGGCCTTGCTCCACTAATGTGAAAAAGAGACTGTATATTTAACTTGTCTGCTTCTGTGCTTTCTCCCTCCAGGCCAAAAAATATTCATTATTTGGCTTGTCATATCAAATGAATTCCCCCGACAAGATAGGAGGACCACTTCTAAATATGAATCAGTTTGCAAAAACTTGAGTCACAGTATCAATAAACTTCAGCCAAAGTTGGCCGACCAGAGCTGCTCTCCCAACCCTAAGTGATTAGGAAAAGGAGAAGGGATTTACTCTAGGGATTGGGTATGATGTATAGCAGGAGGGATAATGCTTATTAGTTGTGGCCACTGTGAGGAAAGGGCCCATCTCCCTCTGCTGAGGAGTGTCACATGGAATTTGTTTCCATTTGCGCAAGGCAGCGAATCAGTCAATTTCATCTGTTTCCCTTTCCTCTTCTATGCATCCCAATGAGCTTAACACAATGTTAAAATATGGCAGATAGCTGATGAGAAAAAATGAGAGCAATGCCCATCTGAGCTGCTGCTTCTGTACTGCCTGTCCCTGTTTCCTGCATCCACAGACGAGCTGCATCGATTCTGACTGCTAGTAAATCTACAGTATGATACATTAAAGGCAGGGAAGATGCTCATTCAGCTAAGTCTCGTACCCGGAATGGGTTAGAGTATGCGCAGCAGGGGCATTTCATTGGTTCTTTCCAAGCGGACCACAAGGCAGTGATTGGTTGGCGTTTTTACAGGATTACAGCAGCTACAGATGACTGATCTTTTTTGATCCTTTTTCAGAGTCCAAAACGTATATATTGCTGTCGGGGTGTGAAGACCATTTCAAAGAATGTATTAAAAAGTGCATATTGGAAATAGTTAACAACCCTGCCTTTATATTCCACACACACATGCACGCATGCACGCATGCATGCACACACAAACAGATGCTTTTAATATGCTTGTCTGAAAGGTCAAGTGTTCAATGGGAATTGCCTTGTCCAACTTATTGGAGAATGTAATGAGATGGAATTGTTTATGTATCCGCTAAACACTTGTCACAATTGATGGTTCATTTCAGGTTCATTTAATATGCTCCTGGTCACTTCCATCTTTGATTCTGGGTGTGACAGAGATCTCTTTTAAGCCTGTACACACAGTGGAGCCCGACAGTGCAATTGGTCACAGACATGTTGCGGGTGTGCTGATAATTCCCATACAGCTTGCCGGAGCTTAGTTTCCCTCTTTGCTATGCCGCCTCGTGTGGTAACCAGGGAGCTTGTTAGAAAGCCGAGATACAGGAAGAGGTGGACAAAATAGCTGGAAACGGTCCTTGCCAGGAAAAAAAAACAGTTTTTTTTCTGGCAATTTGTCATTTGTCATTTGTTCAAAAGAATAAAATTAAGAATGTTTTGATAAGAACATCCTGGAAACTGTACTTTGACTGTGTGACACTTCTAGTGTGTAGTACTGTACAATCAAATTACTCTCTTCAAAGTGGGTGGTGGGTGTTGAGTGAAGATCCATGATGGGTCTTAAAGCATATAAAGCATCTGACTCTGCCACTGGAGACCCCTGTCCCCATCCTGTCTTCTCCCAACAGTTTAGGTTCGCTCAACCTCCTCTAACCTTACAGAGGAAGTGTGCTGATTTTACAGATAAAAGTTGGTCTTGAAAATTACTACTGCATATTTGAAGGAAATTGTTGTGTGATAATTGCCTCAAGTGATGTCACTTGGGGGGGGTGGTGTTAGAAAGAAGTGATCTCACCAGACCTCTGAAGCCTGTCCCCCGTCTCTGCTTGAGGCTAGCAGCTCGAGGCTACTACGAGCTGCTACAAGCATGACAAACACTAAATCTCCAACTGAACTGTCTGCAGTTATGTTGCATTGTGGGTAATGTTGCCACCAGGTTTTAACAAGGAAGAAGAATTCATAAGATACAATTATTTTTTATTTTTTAATATCTCTGGTTCTACTGTATCGATGTTTGAAACAAAAAAAACTGTATCTGTAGCTGTAAAGTGCTCTTTTAATCCTAGAGGTAGCAGATCAAAAATCTCAAACCTCACTTAACCCCCAACCCTCACATTAAACATACCCAAAACGCAATCTGGTTTTCATCAGGTTTTCATCAGCTATAAATCATTTGTGTAACAGTCATATGCATTCTGGAAGGCTGTTGCAAAAAAACGCTCATATGCAAGCTACTTGCAAATAGCTTGTATTATCATTTAGGGTGGATGACTTGTTGATAGGCCTGCATATCAAGAGCTACTGTACAGTAATTGGTGTTACTACAGTCTGTGCATTTACATGCTGTATCTGTCTCTGTGATGCTTTTCATGTGTCACTGAGGTGTTGATCCGCTCTACAGTTATTTCTGAGGCTGTAGATTGTGGTGTTGTATCAGATTGCATATTGTATGTTCCTGTTATTCTGTCCAATTATTACTTTGAAGATCTTTTTTTTTTTTTTTTAAGCAACACACCTGCATTGGTTACACCAGTGGTTACTCAAAGTGGGGTCCCGGGACCCCCAGGGGTCCTAGAGGGGGTTGCAGGGAGACCCTAGCACAAACTCCAAAATTCCATCTATAAGTAACACAGAATGTATGACTATTTTGGTTATGGGTTTCATACTCTTTCTGTAATAAAACATCTAAAAGCAAATATTATTTTAGGTGGGGAATCCTGGGACGAAATCTTAATTAAATTGGGGTCCGTGGTCTAATTTGTGTCAGTTTAGGGCTCCTTGATTTAAACAAGTTTGGGGAATACTGGGTTAACACCTGAAGCCACTGGAGAATTTGAAATTAAAGTCGGCATTTGCCTTAGACCTTTGTCTGTGACATACAAAAGCTAATCTACCTGCAAAACTAGGCTCTGTTCTAATGTCATACTGCAATTGATATTACTGAAGTCTGTATTGCTGAAATATCTGTTACACAGATATTAGAAAGACAAAGCAAATTAGGGAAGAACAAAAGAGGAGCACAGCAGCATGTTACATAAAAGTGACAAAGAGGATTGGTTCCAGGAGATTTCACCCAATCCAATCATGTGGGCTTTTCTGGATGAGTTCTCAAGCGATTCTTGCATCTCTCAGGAGAAAGCACTCAAGCTAACCTGTCCTTCAGTAATGAGCTTTTTCGTTTGTTACAAGTATGATATTCTGCAAGATTCTGTAGTTTGTACTGCCCACACAGACAGACTTACAACAACAGCACTGAATGGTTCTGACAGAATATGGGATATTTTGCATGCACAAAAAAGTACTAAATAATTTAACATGAACACCGTCAAATTTGCAATAAAGACTTACAATAGAAAACATATTTAAGTATTTATTAAGTATTTAGACATGGTTCCTAATACGTTTAACGCTATTCCATTGGACATTTAGCCAGGAAACAAACACATATTGTCACATCCAGCTCCCGCTCTTATTTTTTCTGTTGGTTTTCATGGACTTCCTGTTTTATTTGAAATTCACTGTTTGTCTGTATTGTCTTCCTGTTTTTTTTTTTATTTCCCGCCTTTTGTGATTACCTGTCCCCGCCTTAATGTTATTCACCTGTGTGTAGTTGTCTTCCCATCCCCCGTGTATATATTCCCCCCTTGTTTTACTTGTTCCCTGCCAGATTGTTGTAGGAACTCGTGTCTCTCTTTCTAGCATTATTTCCTAGTGTATGCTTCCAGTGTCACCAAACCTTTTGTTTGTACTCCTGACCACATCTTCTGCCTGTAGATTTTGTACTTTTGTCTGCATTTGTTCATTGAGCAATAACCGTTCCTACCTTTACTCCAAGTTCCGAGTCGTGCATTTGAGTCCGCCATTGTACCCTAACACTTATGGCATACAATAACAAAAACATTATTCCTCAAAGTATTATTAGATTGTGAGTTAAATATTTTTATGTGTCAATTGTCTCTTGATTGTCTTATTGGCTATAATATAAAAATGCTTTTTGCATGTTTAAGCTAATTTGCATGTTCTTCAATTCAAAAATATCACATTACTGTTGATAATCCAAAGCATCATTTTTTCTCCCCAATTTACTCCTTCCAGGCAGCCACTGATTAATGCTAATTTTAATGTAATAGCATTGACTTGATTTGTATGGCTCAAAAAGGAAAGAAGGCTCAAATTCAAAATAATTATAATAGAGATTACCCAATGCCCCTAAAAAACAGTGGGCTGGGATTGTGGTACCGTGGCCACAGAAAGACCTGGGACCCAAAAACCCGTTTTGCCTGACACACGCAGAAATGGCTGTAAAACTATCAAGAAATTATTACTATTATTACCACAGTTTGAACCATGAGGTCTAAAAGCCACAACGATCCGTATATATTATTCTAGTACCATTCATGTGTGCAGGGAGTCAGCCAGTGACAGACACTAATAACCATCAGGGTACCAAAGGCAAGGAGCAGTAGAGTCTTTTGAAAACATCTTTTTGGAAATCAGCTTTCAGTGGTATAAAAAGGCCAAAATGTTTGAAGGTGCAACATTCTGCAATTTTTGTGTGAAAATGGCTAAATCTAAAAAGAATTTTAACAGAGAGAGAGAGTGTGTGACCCACCCACACTAACACACACACTCTGAACATACACACGAATGTGTGTACACACACACACACACACACAAAAACATCCATAAAATATCTGTACATATGTAAATTGATTTAAATTAGTGTTGTGTTAATGTTCATATAACTGTTTATTGTGTTCTGTCCAATTATTTGGGCAAATTGTATGTTGATGCTTTGGCAACACTGTTATTGAAACTTGTATGCCAATAAAGAACTGAATTAAATTGAGATATGAAGAGAAAGAAAGAGAGAGAGAGAGAGAGAGAGAGAGAGAGAGAGAGAGAGAGTTTTTCTTTGAACGTGTGTGTTGCTCAGGAAATATTCATTAACTTTTGTAGTAGGATGTTTACGGTGTTTCTGGGCATAAAATATCTTCGGCATGCAGGTCTGACTTTGCCTGGCTCTGTTCCTGGGGGCTTGCTGCAGGCTACACATTCTCTGACAGCCAATCAGATCACCTCTGGCTTTGGCCAACAACTGGCTGCAGCTGATCACACTGTTAGAGTATGACTGGTCATAGTGTGATTAATTAGCAAGCTAACAGAAAGTAGTTTGTTGACATAGCTAACTCTTATTAATGGGAATGCAGCTAGCAGCTAATTCTAAGCTAGCCAACTAAATATGTTGACATGATTTCAATATGTGCAATCCCACAATATGTTATAACGTAATTTAAATTTTGTTATGCACTAACTGCTCAGCACCAAACAGCACAGCATTATAGTTATTTAATAATTATAATAATTACTGTATATGATAATACAACCAATACACTTAATTCAAGAAAATACTCTAAACAGCTATAAAACCCGTAAAGGTCCTGGCAGAAAGCAATGCATACGGATGTGGTCTAATGAGGTCCAGTTCCAGGAATGCACTAATATTTTGTTGGTAGTACCAGTTTGCAACAATTATAAGTTAACACTAAGTTGTAAACACTTCAAACGGAAAACGAGCCATATTTCAGGAAATAAACTTGTCCATGATTCTTCTTCCAGCTAACAGCGGGGTCTGTGAGCAACGCCGGCCGGCGAGCTGGCGATCCCGGCGATCCAGGCCGCAACCAGCCTGGAGCTTCTCAAGTCCAACAACATCGGAGCAAATGTGCAATTGGCCATACATTTTTGTAAAACTGCCCATATTCAAACTCTACACACTTGATTTCTCGCATAAAAAAGTCTCAGAAGTGAATTTAGTGGTGAAACAGCAGACGAAAATTGTAAAAAGTTTCCAGTTGTTGGCTGCTGCAAACTCCCGATCTAGATTCTAGAATCGATTGCTTTTTTACAATTTTCACAGACCTCACTGTCAGCTGGAAGTCACTCAATGGAATCATGGACAAGTTTATTTCCTGAAATATGGCTAATTTTCCGTTTGAACACATTGTCATCAATGGTTTAAAATGACCCATTTTTCAAATTTGGATATCGTTTCAAAATCGGAAATCAAATGAACGGAAAAGTACGCAGGTCCAGTTAGAGTAACTACATGAAAACTTCACTGTTGTTGCATGAAATATCGTTTGTGTTTAGCCTAACATTTGAAAAGATGAATCTTAAAATGTCAAAGGGCAATTGCCAAATTCAGTTTAAGCATTTATATTTAAGCTTTGCATTTTAAATTTGACTTTTTGCATTTCAACTTTGCTTTTTCAGTTTCCTTTTTCTTTTTTAAATTCAGTTATGGCTTGATTAAAATAATATTTTTAATTTGATCTCGCTTCATTTTCTCTTTGGACTTTCAATTTGAATTATGAATAAATATATCCTCCATATTACTCAAGTATTGCATTCAAGTACTTTAAACAAGAGTGATACTTACATACTTTTACTTAAGTAACATTTTCAATGCAGGTCTTTTTACTTGTAAAAGAGTATTTTTACAGTGTGGTATTAGTACTTTTACTTAAGTAAAGGATCTGAATACTTCCTTCACTACTGCTGATGAGAGGCGCTGGACATAGAGGGGAGAAGAAGAGGTCTCACTCTACTTCACATTCTACGTCCTGCAGCTTTAATGCAGCTTGAGACATGCATACATGTGTTGACAATAGAATTACAAGCACTATAACATGGGTAGTTTGTGAAGTTTAATGTTAAACTGCATGACTTTTTGTTCTTTTTTTCACACATTGGATACATTGTTAATATTTACATCAAACAGAAATCAAAATGTAATAATAAAAAAAAAACAGGTTACATTGTTTCACGTCTTTTCATTATTTCAGCAACAAAAAGAGCTCATAACCCCCTAATAATTATTCAGGTATTATCCTTTCACAAATGTACAATACATGTCAAAAGAAATGTGCTCTATTTATATGTATAGGTTTAAAAAAATAAAAAAAATAAATGTGACAGTCTTACAAAACACAAAACAACAAGGGTGACAACAAACATGGCGATAATCTTCAGGACATTCAAAATAATGAAATGTGTCTGAAAACATAAGTATTTGACAGTGAAAAATGAATACATGTAAATGCCATTTTCAGCATGCTTTGCAGCAAGTAGCAGCACTTACACATAATAAGAATGATAAGAACAATAATAATAATAATAATAATAATAATAATAATAATAATAATAATTATAATTATAATAATAATAATAATAATAATAATAATAATAATGAAAAAGGAAGGATCTCATGAATAGTAAATGTGTCACAAAAAGACAAAGTAGTGTTTCAGTGTTTTTTCACACAGCAGTTACAGTAACTCCGTCAGCGGTTTGAACACCGGACCACTGCTTAAACTAAACGCTAGCACACGTATCGAGCCAATGCGAGACAACAAGGTGAGCACGGGAGAAAGTCTCACACATTTTACTCTATCGCATTAACCATCATTAAGAGTAAACACTAAATTACCTTCAACACCTCAAGGATTTGTATTTTCACATTGAGCACTAACACAAGTATTTTCTTATCTTTATTTATTTTTTTTTTTCTCCAAACATACATTAATCTGACATGTCAAAAAATGTGAACTTTCAATTGACGCATGTTTGCTGTGTCTAGAGGGCTTGTGTGTAGGAGGCAGTATCCTGAAAATTGGCTCGTCAAGCACATTAGCTTATGTATGGTTTGAAATGAACAGTCAGTGTAAAATGGACTCTGGAAATAAGCGGAGTGCTATCGCATATATTACTAAGCATTCTATAAAAAAATACAGTAGCAAGCTTTTTTCTCTTCAGTGTTCCTTAGACTGATTTGAAACTATTTAGGCTATATTAGTACAACTCATATAAAAAAAAATAGATATTTAAATATGTTAAACGTGTGGGCTGTCCTATGAAAAAGATTTCCCTTTTAGGTATGAGTAGAACTATTTGAACAGTTTTTCCCCCCCAGGACAACCCAAGTATATGTGATTGTCTTCACCTAGTGCACCTGCATAAAGAACGACTCCTATTGGTTTTAGAACTCCACAAAAACACACGGGACCCACAATGCAATGGACCTCAAACCAACCTCCATGAGGAACTTAGGTTTTCACATACAGTTATGGAAAATAGCCATATGGCAAGCCATGATGTAAACTGGGAAAGTGTTGCACATTGCCAATCAACTATGTTTACTTCCCATTAAACAAGGTAGTAGCAAATGGACACAAACGGAATGAAACTATATGTCTTTGGCAGCTACTGTTAATAATAATAATAATAATAATAATAATAATAATAATAATAATAATAATAATAATAATAATAATAATAACAACCTGGATGGATAGATAATTGTACATGGAGGAATATCAGAAAGTAAATACTGTTGGATCTCAAGCCCTTTGTTTTTCTTGGTAGCTAATGATAACATTTGCTTCTAATAGTCCGAAATATCCAGTCAAACTCCATAACAGCAAAGCTATTATGGAAAGTAATGAAGGATTCAGTTGAGAGACTGCCAATTCACATCTTCACATAACAACCCTATCACTAACGGTCATTAAAGGGGTAGTTCATGTCATTATAGATTGATAATTAGCTTTACAAATGGCAAATTCTTTTTTTTTTTTTTTTTTTTTTTCAACAGAACACAGCCGATCACACGCACACAACAGTATATGACTTTCAAAGAAGCAAGCATTTGATTGACAGACAAACAGAAAACGAACATAAGAAGCACGTCGCTATAAAAGGTCACTACCACCGTAGGAAATGTAAAAAAAATGATAAAAATAAAAGAAGAACAACAACAAAATAACATCTTCTTCAATGACATACTCTGTACACGGTTTAGACGATTGGCAAAAAAAAAGTAAATAAAAAAAGCCACGTATTGAAAAGTGAGGGAATCAATCAAAAACAAACAGGATCAGTGGGCACGGGTGAGGGGTGAAGGGTGCTGGGGGAGGGTAGTGTTGGCTACGCTAAAATCACAGGGTGAGCAGGGGTCCCACATACAGCCTCAGTGGATCGAGCGGTGCACAAATACACAGGGGATTGAGGGCCACACATTATTTTCATCATGGCAGGGGGAAAGCCCACATGTGGTTTAAGCTTTTAGAACAAACAGAAGCAGAGTGGGAATGGATGAACATCTGTTCAGCAGAGCTTTGTTTTCCATGAAGCGTTTGCTGCACTATCATGTCGCCTCTTGCAGAGCTGAGAGTAATGCGGGCGTGTCACACGGATTGCTCCTTGGGGAACGTGAACGGGGCTCGAGGGTCGGGGGCCGGGAAGCTGGTGTTGGAGTACGTGGGCTCGTTGGGTGGTTGCTGCGTGTAGGCGTGCTGGGGCAGGAAAGTAACGGGAGGGTAGGCCGGAGCGGGCTGAGACTCGGGGAAGTGTTCCATGTTGCAGACGCGCTGGTAGCTCATGTATTCGGCTGGGTTCAACAGCTCTTCTGGAAGCCTCCCAGAGTCCTGCAAGGAGAAGACAGGAGGAGGAAAAAAAGAAGACAATACTGCAGGGTCAAAGAGTTTTCTCAGTCGGAGGAAGGTTGGCCAAAGCCGAAATGGAGCGTCATCACATCAGTACTTTACAGTGCACAGCAGAACAGTGAGTATTTTATACACACAGGTTCATTAAGCGGTTTACTTAACAGACATCAGAAACACTATTTGGCAATGTCACATTTCAGTAGTATTTTCCTACTGATTAAAGGTGCTGTGGGGAGGATTGCGAAGATCCAGGACTTAGCCAAAGAATTTGAACATCTACAACTTCTCAGTCCCTCCCCCCCTTTCTGCTAAAGCCCAAACGGTCTTCTAAGCCCCTAACCCCACAAGGGAGAATGAATGCGTGTGCATGAGAAGTGATTGACACACAGTTAGATACCCCCCCTGGCCCTGATTGGTGCATCTGAACAGGGAGCGGTGGATTTTTGCAAATCGCACTACAGGCTGTAGGTGGTGCCAGAGGAGCTGGATTTTTTTTTTTATTACCTGCTTCATGTAGTTCTACTGGAACATAAGGTCAGTTTCAGCAAATATGACAAAAAGTTAGTTTTATAAGTCTTACCTACTGCATCTTTAACAGTATACAAACCATCATTTTAATACATATTTATGCATATGTTTCTGCGCCGCAAAAAGGGTTGGATTAACTAATATCTGTATTCAGGTTTGTTTTTATACTGCTTTGAGTTCTTAAAATAATATTGTTCGTGTGCAAACATCTGTATTAACTTGTTAAAAAATTGGGATTTATAGTCACACATTTCTAATTTTATATTCACAGTAAAGGAAAATTGTGGGAGCAGTCCATTCATTACAGGACCAGATGTACTATTAAATATGCCTGATGTGCATTACTGGCCACTAACTCTTGCTCACTGAGGGCCCCATTTCCATGAATCAGAAAGGTGCAGATACAGATGGTGGGGCAGACTGGTTTAGGCCAGCTGGAGTTTTGGTAATGTGGCTCTGCAGTGGGGAGAGGGGTTGCATACAGAAAACAGTGGAGGTGTTTGGTTCAAGGCTTGTGTCAGTTATCAAGCATTAAATCATCTGGATTTGAATCTGGATGTTGCAACTGACGTCAAATAATGAAGCTACAAAACATTTATCACTTGCCTGTATTTGTTTGACTGAACAAATTTAAATGATTGCATTAACTTTAGCTCTCATGACTCAAATGATGCCAACTGTTAATACTTGGAGTAAAACTGTCTTTTTTAAAAAGGCATTCCAGCAATTTAGCATTATTTGGACTCACAAAACGAATGATCAAAATCAATGCAGCAGAGGCACTGACTTTATGTCCCTAATATGGATCAAAGTCCAAAAGCACTGGATCCTACAATTCCCATAATGCAACTCAATGACATCGTTTTGATGTCCCACATCTATCACACCCCAAGTTTGTAACGTAGGCTTTCTTATAATTGTAAAACTCAAGCCCAATCCAAAATGACTCTGATGATGACATCTGGGTCATTTTCTTATACTATAAAAAGCTCACCCCAGAGCAGGGTTATTATAGTAAACTAAAACTAAAATTGATATATATTATGAGAAAACTAAAACCTTCAAGAAAACTAAAGCTGACCTGAAACTATATAGCAAGGTTAAAAAGCTAGTAAAATAAAAAAAAAATGAATCATTTCAATTTTAGTTGTTTAGCTATAATATATCTCTACTGGAAAAAAAAGGCAGCATGAATTTCTGTCAACTCTCGTGACGTTAAACCATAGAAAGCGAAAGGACCTGACATGAGATGGCGGTGCTGTAACTGCTTTACATCAGACACAGAGTGCAAAGATTAAACGTTAAACATCATGGTTATTCTCCAACCATGTATTTTGTATATATGTGTAGCTCAGTGTACCCATGTAGTTAATACATTATGATGTTTTATTATAAATGAAACTAGCCAACAATATAACAGCCTACAAGTCCAGCTGAAATGATTGGACCATCAAACACAAAACTGTTTGCATTGTTTCCAGATTGCGGATAAAACATGTTTTTCTTAAAAAAAAAGGTTGATTTCATCCGGACTTATAGCTTTTACAGAAGCAGAAACTTTCGTTATCGTGGATGGTTTAGACATTATGGCTAATAATCAAAATCCTTATGCAGAAAATCTATGGGATTTTTACTTCCAGAACCACACTGTTGAGCCCTACTATCTGACTGTTTATCTTTTAGAATTCAAAAGCAATGCTTCTAGTGCTTCGTGAAGGTTTATAATGGCTGGAAGATCGTTCATGGAGCTGTGTACACTGTGTCCTCAGGATGTCAGGCAGCATGCTGATGGCCTTGTATAAACTTGAAATGTAGTCATCCAGCTGTGACTTGGAGTTCTGTGTTAGAGTCAACAAGTCTGTAGAAAAGTACCAAGGTTGTATTTGTTTTGCATCATTCAGTGCTAGCAGTGCAAGTTTTTAATCAAGGTACTGGCACTGGATGAGGAATGCTAAAACTGTGTTGTGCTTTGTAAGTGCACATCACACTCATATTGCTACATTATTTGAATCCACTGAAAGAAAAGGCAATCATGCATTCCACCTGTGGTGACATGTACTGGTTAGATTTGGCTTAATGAATAATTACTGAGAATCCCTTTACCGAATTAAAAAGTATGCACCAACATGTGCTTTTGGTGGGTGGAGAGTCAAGTTAGTTGTATTTTGCTATTCAATGTGTATTGACACTGCTATCCAGAATGCTCCCCGCTCATTCCAACAGAAAGGATATTATTCTGTAGCAAAACCCAAACACAATGCAGGGCAGAAACAAAAGGGCCTTTGTGGCAGTTTAAGGTCACTGATCTTGATCTGCACAAACATGAATATAGTGCCTTCAGCCCTAAACTGTTTTATGTGTTGATTCCAGTGCTTGGCTGGTTGAAAACATGAAGAGTCTGGCTTTTGAACAACATTAGGGCATTAGGGTTATTTGCAGGGTCTCCCAAATAATATTTAGGGCCAAACCTGTCCAGAATTAAATCCCCCATCTCCCCCAAATTAAAAATCACTGCAAGAAAATGCTGCATTCAATATGTTTTTTAGCAGTTTCCCTCTTATGGACATTGTGTGCACATTAGTGATAAAAGAAAAGACAAGACTTGATAATAATAATGATAAATAGTATTTTAATTGTTGTTATTGCTCTCTGTAAATTATAGAGTGTGGTCTAGACCTACTCTATCTGTAAAGTGTCCTGAGATATATATAAAATTGACATGAGTTGAATTTTCCATTGTTCGTGTGTCCCCTGTTGGCCCAAAGGCCCTAAGCCACTCTGAACTCAGCATTTCTTTTGAAGGAATTCCTTGAATATGTTTGATGTTTTCAAAGGAAAAGCATTATGATTGAAACATGATTATGAAATAACAGCAGACATGCAAAAAGACAACATGGATGACAGTGAAAATGGAACTTACGAAAACTCCTCAAGCATCTCTACATCTACGAAAACGATGATCCCAACTCTGCAAGGGTTTCGGCAGGGCAACAAAACCACAAACAGACTTAAATCTGTCTACATTTTCTTGCGTGTGTTAAACAAAATATAAAAACATTTACTTTACATAATAAAGCTGCCATAGCACAAATACATACTTATTGGGTAAAACATGCAGCAGGAAAACAAGGAATTTTATTAAGCAGATCATAAGCACACCAAAGTTCATCTTATAAAAGCCCAACTTGTGTGTTGTAGGCCTAATTGTTTTTGTGTGTTGTAACAGGGATATTAAACAACATGTACTTTGAGAGATGCAAAGAATAATTACCCAAAGAAAAGGCTCTAATTTAAAATGACATTGTGAGGGATGAATGGTTAGATAAGCACAGTGGATCTCAGGAAGACAAAGGGTGAACGGTGATGGTGTGTGAAGGTAAATTGGTGTTTTCACAGCAGCCGACATGCAAGTAAACCTCTCCTGACACACATGCTGCAGACAGAAGCGTCTGGAAAGCTTATTTGCTTCAGGTCGGTATCAAGGACCACTCAAGCAGCTGAAGAGAACTTTCTACTTTGTCAGGTTATTAATTTATTTGCTCGCTGAGAAGAACTTGGCGAATTCAAGCAAAATTAAAACCAACAGTCTGAGGCAAAGTTTTTTTTTTCTCCCAACTTATAGGTTGGTCTCAGGACATTTGGAATTCATACCTGAAACTTAAGCAAACTGCTTCAGATAAAAGTCTGACTCCATGTTGGCATCAGACCGTCTTCACCCAGAAAACGACCATATAGGTCGACTGCAAGCAGCTCATTACGACCCATAATCATGGCTCTTGTTAGGTGGTGACCTCTCGTGGCTGTAGTAATTATCGTGAGAGCAAACGTGGACGTGAGGTGACAGAGTATAAAAACGCCTAATCTGCGTAAGCAGGTTGGGGGGTGGATGGGTCAAACAAGCACAGGACTCTCACCCAGGAGACTGCGGTTGTGTCCCATGTGAAAGCAAAAGCCAACTGTCACATTTGAACAAAGTTTGAAAATGACATTATGTGGGTTTATGGGCATATGTGCCTGGCTATTTTTTAAAATGATCTTTAAATGTCCTGGTAGGCATATTTGGGGGATTTTCTACAATAAAAATATCCCTGTTTGTAGTCTTATGCTAAGCTAAGATAACCAGCTGCTGCTAGCTGTAGTATTTACCACACACAAGAGAGGGCTGTCGCTTTTCTTATCTAACTCCCTAAAACATTATCATATGTCCCAAAATGTCAAACTATTAAAAAAAAAAAAAAGTATGAACCAGTTCATAGTTCTTTTTTTCCATATGTTGCTTCAGTTCAATGTGCTGTTTCAGGTTTGCTGTGGATGTGACTGAGGTGCGGATTTTCTTTTTGAAAGCCGGCAGGAAAAGTTTTTCCCATCCTCAACCGACCTTTTCATAAAACTTGTTTAAATGATCATACGATGCTTCCTTGCTGCTTCGTCGCCTCCATGCTGCTTTTTGTTTTGATGACGCATGCGGCGGTGCGACACTGGTAGCTGGTGTTGCCAGATTGGGTGTTTTTCCGCTACATATTAAGGCCTGTTTACGGTGTGTTTTATCCAGGTTTTCGCCTGGAAGGCTCTATAGAAATCTGGAACCCTATTGAACGAAGTTAAACTGAGTAGAGCGTGCCGTTCACAGACACCAGAATGAACGAGTTCACAGTAACGTTCATCAGGCATTAACACAATATGTTCAGTTCACGTTCGCCCAAAATATGAACGAGTTCATGAACTATCGTTCAATGGACGCGTTCAGGCACAACACTGCATACACGTACATACAAACTGACTTTCCACAGAAAGTTTGTTTTGTTATCTGTTCACTTTATAATCCATTTGTTACATTACACCAAATCTGATGTAAGTGCCTCTTTTATTATTAAATAAGGAAGAGCACCTGCTATGTACGTATCAAACTTATGTGGATACAATGCAGGGCGCTGCGGGCGTTTAGGATTATCAGGTGGGTTCCTTTGCATCAGAGAAGTACATTAGAAAAGGTCGAATACGTTCCAGGAGGCATGACACAGTGCAGTCTGAGCTACACACAATTACATATTTATATAACTGCTGCAAGCAACAGATCTGCTACACTGACAGCACACCTACACCCAGCTTTACATTTATGTGAGAGCATGTAGAAACCAAGTAGTTTCCACAATAAACAAAACTCACAAACAACTGCTGTCAGATTCAAAAACATTTCTGCATCGCTTTTAGCCATCGGTGTATTCTACCACTGAGGGCATCAGAGTTAGACCTTTTCAAATCATACACGTTGAGCCTTTACATCAATCCAACCATGTCCTTAAATGGCCCCAAATTACAGACTGTAACTTTTAGATTTGCCTTTTGGTTTTGGCTTCTTACACATTTTAAAAAATTTGTATCTGCTTTTATTCATGTATTTCATTTAAATTGGATGTCTCTGTATGCCTGCGTGCCAATTGGCAACTGCTGAAGTTTGATCTATAATTTCTCTTAATACCTCTTTTTATGACTGCAGATTATTTCACTTTAGGGTGATCTACAGCAGAAGTCAAGCTGAATATGTCTTTTTCTGTTTCTAAGCATTTCCACAGCTTCAACACCAAACTCTGGGCAGTGGGCCAAGGATTTGGATGATTGAGAATAATGGCCTGAAGACATATACTTACTTTAAAAAGGTCATTATGGGAAGAAAGACAAAGAATCTTTCAGGGGGCTTTTACACCTAAAAGTCCGAACCAAGGTCCGGACCAAGGTTCATGTTTTTGCATTTGATCCGGTAAGTTTTGGTTTCACAGTGCAGTTATGCAAGCGCAGTCAAGATCTATACGTGACGAAATTAAGTCCGGCCGTCATCGCATATGTGAGCTGCATCTCCTGATACTTATAACTGATTGGTTTGTAGACGAGCTTCCCCATCCTCTCGAGTATCTTTTTGTTTTGCTGCAATATTGAGAAGCAAGACACAGGAACTTTCTTTCTGCATCATTTATTCAGAGACAAACATAATCCTACACTGTACATTTACTACCACTTAACAAGTAAACTGCTGATTTATTCTTTGCTCTGATAGCCAACAGCTGTCTGCTCTGAGTGCATTCACCGTCCCCCACTCTCTCACGTACACACTAAGCACTGAGCTGTTCCTTAAAGGAGCTTTCCCGGTCTTATAACACAGTCATAGCCTGCCAGAGCTTGCTGTATTTGGTCCAAAAGTCACGCTATAAACGAACCGGACCATGCTTCAGTTTGATCCGGACCGAGACTACCTCTTTTGGTCGGACCAAATTTCGGCCGTTTGGTCCGGACCGTGGTCCTGGGGAGGTTTCACAACTGTAATTCTGGTTTGGATCAAACTGAAAAGTCCGAAGGTCCGGACCAAACGAGGTAGGTCATGTAAAAATATACACATCTTATCAGCCTAAGTCACAAAATTAGGGAAACGAAGATTCCGAAGCTTCCCATCCTTGACTGACTAAGCCCTCTATTCAGAGAAACTTTAACCAGTGTCTTTCCAAAACCTCTTATACACATTGACAAAGTTTAATAGCATCAAATTTCCGTGTAAGGAGGGAAACAAACAGGACTTTCACCCAAGGGTTTGTGTCCCATTTAAAAAATACAACTGTTTTATTACTTTACGGAACAAACAGGAGCAACATTACATTCTGCGTCACATGCGTAACTGGAAGTGAAGGACAGTCTGATGTAAACCCAAACCAAGATCTTTTTCTAAACTTATTGAAGTCGTTTTTGTGCCTAAACCTAACCAAAATTACCCGTTTGACAACGTTAACAACGTGTTTAAAACCTCGCCCGTTACGCTGTCTGGTTTAGATATGAGGTCCTATTTCCTACCACCGCTAGGGGTGCTAATTTATGAAACGCTCCTGTGGCTCTTATTACAGGAGAGGAACAAACAACCTACTGTATATCACCCTATGGTTTGGCGGACTTGTTGGTTAAATAACATTAAACTGAAACAACACTGACAACAGAAGTTAACTGAAAACATTAACTTTTAACTCTACTGCTCTCACTCTAATTTATTCCTGTTCTGTAACACTAGACAGAAACATATGCCACATCTGCTGACACAGAGATGTTCAGTACCATCTGGAGCATGAATGTTGCTTTCCCTTTACAGGATGTTACAGGATGAACGGGGATTGTGTCCTCCTGATGCCCATGTTTGATGCCACCTCTTCTTTCCAAATGACTATCATAAGTCATTTTAAGCTCACTACTTTTGCCCATCTTGTACTTCATTAGATGGACCTTGCACAGTATTTGCTAGGACCCTTTAATGCATGATGACATAACATTCGTTTTTTCCATTACATCACCATTCTGTAATAAAACAAATGTAAAAAAGCAAAATGTATTGTTGACATATGATAGATCTACTCAGTTATGATGTTAAATTATTCCATTGGATTATCATAGAAGTACCCAACAGTGCTGCATCCTCTCTCAAATCTACATTTGGTCATAATATATGCTTTTAGCTGACAGGAGATTTCTGTTTTGAATAACGTAAGGTTTTGTGGTATCTGAAAGTCAATATCGTTTCTCTACATGCACCTGTGTTGCCTTTTACCTAGATCAAAATTCAGACTTCTCAACACCAAGGCATTGTTTTACCAAGGAGACTTGTAGCTGAGTGAATGTGTTTTGCTCTTTTTGCACTATTCTTAGGAAGCTATTTATCTGTAGGTATATGGTGCCATTGATCACCATTGATCCAGTATATCTTACACTATGTGTGTTACTTGTTACAACATTTAGCTGGACGGTAATTGGACTTATTGACCCTGTTGATTCGATTTACAGCATGCCTGTGATGCTTAATGACAGCTACAAGCCACATTCTCCGAACACATTTTCCTCTGTCATTTCTGTGTAGCTGTGGTTCTTTTGAGTGATTCCATGTCCTTAGTCGGCCTACGGTTGGGCCTAAGATACGGATGAAGTTGAGGTTCTGGTACTAGAAATGTTTTTAAGCATATGAAATTATTCTTATAAGCGCGCCAAATGTCCATGTAACGAGTCATGTTGGGTGGTGGATGGGTCAAACAAACAGGACTTTTCCCCAGGTGAAATTGTATTTAATTTTAAGAACGTCACATTCAGTGTCACATGCTTAACCGGAAGTGAAATAACTGATTATAACCCAAACCACTATCATTGGCTAAACATACGTCGTTTTTGTGCCTAAACCTAACCAAATCGCCACTTTTTCATTCAAACTCGCGACAAATATTCTCTGGCTTACGCATGATGACAGAAAAAAAAACACTCCTGGGGGTCGTAATAGAGGGTAGGAACAAACGACTCATGTTGTGTATTTTCAACACGGTCTCACGGCAGTACGTGTAATGGTCACGTTATTTTGAATCTATTGATATTCACTAAGGGTGTGACGAGATCTCGTTTTACGAGATCTCGCGAGATTAAAACGTGACGAGATTTCTCGTCGAGGTGAAAAGTTGTCTCGTGAGGCGATGTTATGTCAGCGTGATGGAGCGTGAAATTACTATTGAAGATCCCCCTGCCACTTTTAAATCATTTGTGTGGCAACATTTTGGTTTTCCTGCGGAAATAATAAATGGCGAAAGAGTGACAGACAAGACGAACGCAATATGTAAACATTGTAAGAAAAAAATGCCGTATACCGCGGCTAACACGAGCACTATGCAAAAACACTTACAGCACCACCACAGCTCTCTACTAACTACTGCACCCGCTGACGAAAACATTAAAAGGGCAAACAACTCTAAAAGCCTTTGCATCTCTGCCACCGGTAAGTGCAAGAGCCACGGCAATAACGAGGGACATAGGCGTTTTCATTGCAGCTGATATGAGGCCATTTTCTGTGGTGGAAAATGTTGGATTTCGGCGACTCCTCCACACACTGGAAACGAGGTACGTCATCCCATCACGCGCGCATTTAACTCGCACTGTAGTCCCAAACCTCTACAAAGAAGCCAAGGTCAGTTGAATAAAAAAACTATTTTCCATTCATATATTTCATCATTGAGGATTTCTTCAAATTTTAAAAAAAAATCTCGTCTCGTCTCGTTCTCGTGAACCCAATCTCGTGATGTGTCTCGTCTCGTGGAGTAAGTGTCTCGTCACACCCCTAATATTCACATATGTTCACGGGGACGTTTTTGTCATTTTTTTCGTGGTGGCCAGCACAAAATGGTCTATAGGGAGATTAACGGGGAAAGCAAACGCCACACCCTGGGGGAGAACGCCTCACACGCCGGGAGACGGCCGCAGGGAACGTGCGACAATAACAGGACTGTTAACGGGGAAACGCCACACGCGGGACGTGATCCCCGACCTCCGGGGTGAAAGTCCGGAATTGTTTGACCCACCCACCACCCCAACCCACCTCCTTACGCGGATTTTCGGCATTTCATACTACTGCCGTAGTCGTGCTGTGACCACGACGTATGCTTCCCATTTAAATACATTAGTTTACATTTTCGTGCTGCCCACCACAGAAAAAACAACAAAAACGTTCCCGTGAACACGTATCAATAGATTAAATAATGTGACCATTTCACGTACTGCCATGAGACTGGGTTGGTATTTTGGGCTACTATTAGATCCGTATAAGATACACCTGATGGATTGTGGTTAACTTTAGCTTCCGTTGTTGGTGTTAGCCATGCTGCTGTAAAGACATGCTTTTGGGCTAATAAAGGGTTAATATACCTTCGTAGTCCGGTTTATCATTGTTATATCTAGTAACAAGAAAGAGCAACAACAGTTTTTGTCACTTTATCCTCACATGTCCACGTCTCTGTCCGCTGAAAAAAAACACAATGTCTTTAAAACAATCAAATAAGACAGCCTCTTGTGCTCTATCCAAGAACTGTAAGAGGAAATGAAAACAGGTGAAAAGAGAAAGGTCTAACTAAAATAGATGGGTGACTTCACTTTGATGCCGTTTCACTACCTTATTTCTGTCTGCAGTCATAGTGTTTATTCTGCCAAACGTCAAGAATCAAATGTGAGACAAAACATACTTCAACGTGCCCATTCAGCTTCCCCAGCATCTAACACAGAGATCAGAAAAGACAGTAGCTTCAGAACTGTTCTATGAAGATTCAACAATTATTCAAAATGCAACAGGAGGCTGCAGTTGCTTCGCTCGTGTGATCTGGAGAAGTTGTTTTATTCTTAACGCAACAGCACCTGTGGCTTTTCTACTACATTGCTAGATTGTAAGTGGGCAAAAAAAAAAAATTAGGTCAAGATGTTAGATCCAACATCGGAGTTCAGCAACCCATTACAGAGCTGATTCTAGGTCAGTCTTGCCACCGTTTCTCTTTCTGTCAGGTCAGACTTCTTCATCTTTACTGAAATAAAAGCTTTGGGATTTATTTCCAGCTTCGTACAAATGTAAGAAGAAGGACATTTTTAAAAATGCATACATTTAAGATTTAGAGTTCATCTAAATGAAGTCTGGCCCGCCTTGAAATCATTTGTTTTTTAGAAAGTAAGTATGTAAGAAGTATGGCCCAAATAAGTTTTCATATCTGATGATGTAATAACTCTGCCAAAGCAAATGGATGCTAGAAAAATACAATCAGGCTGTGATTTATTTCAATGATTACCTTTAACCCACTGACCAAAGGTGAACTTCTATTACTCTTAAAGAATAAAATAAGGTGTTTTGTCACCCTGGATGTGAACTAGTAATTCAGTCTTTGGCTCAGCAAACACAGATTCCATTGAATGGTGTAACCTCAGGAGTTGAGCCTGTCAAGGCCAGGCTAATACCTTAAAACAAACAGGGAATTTCAACAGGCACTCTCTGTGCTGCTACAGTCCTATTTTATCCATCACAGACCTGCTAGTCTTGCATTGACAGACATTCCTCAACAGCGCTGCAAAGGAAGGTCTGGCTAGTCCACACAGCATTCCAGGATGGGAGAAAAACGTGCTCTGGTTTATTGGCATTTCTTTAAACCAATCACAATTGTTGCGTTGGGCGGTGCTAAGCCCCGGACGGAGCCCCGGTGCCGCTGCAAAATAGTCTCGGGAAGGAACTTGTTTTGGTGGAACATGTGTACGTTCAAAAGTTGTTTTAGTCGTGCGACAGAAAACTCAGATTGGACAGATAGCCTAGCTAGCTGTCTGGATTTACCCTGCAGAGATCTGAGGAGCAGTTAAACATAGTCCTCAGAAATCCACCAGAGTTTAGAACGACAACACAAAGGAAGGGGAATGCATGGGAAATCCGGCCGAAATGAGGGACATCCGACGCAATATCCGGTGGCACCTGAAAAATCCCCGGAAGTGGAACGTCATGGATATAGACTACAGAGCTGCTAACTGGACACCTCCTTAAAGCTGACATAAGAATTAAATCTATTTGTCTCAGAACTGTCCAATCTGTTGAACATGTTTTCAGATCAGATATTACATTTAAAACACTCTTTTGTGACCTGTCTTGGGGTAAAACCTGTATTTACAGTATACACACGTTGAAGACGTGTATTATACAAATGTTTTTTTTTTTTTTTTATGTAGATTGGCACGTCCACTGTATTAGATAAGTTAATGCCTTGGGTTCTTGATGATTACATATTAATATCAGTAGAAATGTTTAATATTCTTAAAACGGTTTAAAAACTGCCAATAAATGTAGATAATATCTCTTGTTCTAATTCACTTCTACCTGATTTAATGATGGCCTGAAATCATAACGCTACTTTGAAACGAGGCTCTTCTTCGCTCCACTAAAGATAATATCTTTACCCCTGTTTCAAGAAAACTGAAGATATTGTAATGAATGTTTTTTTTTAAACCCCAAAGCCAGAATAGATTATGTTTAACTATGGATATTTTTGGAAGACTGTGAGGGGCCTCCTCCCACATGCAGCTCCTAAAGATTTAATATCAAAGATAAGTCTCGGATGTTAATAGGACGGTATGCACATGGTTATGCAATAAAGCTACTTATGCGAGAATATTTAAATCTGTTAATTTGCATGGCGGAGTTTATGTTCTATTAGGAGCAGGGCAGGTTAGACCATCACTCTATTCATTAGTCAGAATACTGAATAGATTAACTAACTCCTATGGAAGGCTACATAAAGCTACAGATATAATGAGTGCAGGCTCTCACACTGAACTCACATGTGATGTCTGTTCCATGTCGATGCCCTAATGGTTTTATTATTTTGATGAAATCATTGTTGAAAAACAAGCAACATGACTTTAATGTCGCTCCCCAATCTCTGCTGTTTATTTACATTCCCGTTAACCTCACAGGTTATTCATTTTGCAATTACTGTGCCGCTGTCCACCGCAAATATGTATTATTTTATATCTTATGAAAGTTATATTTTATCCCTATATTAGAGAGTCTGCACTTTTTCACGTCTTCGATTCTTAATGTTGTGTGATTTTATTTTATCATACATATTTGATGAATATTGTTGGATGGAATCTGACAACTAAGATTTTGACTGCTTCTCTGTAATTGTTGATATAAATATGACAAAGTCTTGAAACTTGTGCTGTGCGCGGTGTATGCTTGCAGGGAGCCACCATGCCTCATATAAATTATGTTACGTACTACTAATTTGCAACAGTAGCTATGTTTCCATACACACGTTTCTATCCGAATTAAGTGATATTGAATGAAAAAAGCATTATGGAAACCGTAGGATTCAATAGAATTTCATGAATATCGAGTCAAAGGAAATACGTTCGGTCTTACGGCTTATGCGATAAATGCTGATGGAAACGTTATTTTCCAAATAAATTAATGAATTGCGATTAAGTTTTAGGTCATTTTATGGTTGCAACCCGCCACAAAACGAAGAAGAAGAAGTTTTAGTTCATTTCCGCCCAGTATTTCCGCTCTGTTTGCACACATGACAGGTGTCAACAAAGACAGATAAGTGGACGAACGAGGAGACAAGAGACTTTTTGAATTTAATTTACAAGCAAAATATAACGGCTATTTTAGATAGCAAAAATCTAAAAAATGCCATAATTTATCAGGAACTTGCGAAGGAAATGACCAACAAAGTTACGACAAGCCGTGGGACGTCCTCCGGAGTAAATGGAAGGCGCTCTAACAGCGATACATGTCTCAAAAAAGAGAGTTGTCCCGCAGCGGTGCCGGAGGGAAAATAAAAGGCAAGTTCCACCTTTTTGATGAGCTGGATCAGATCCTCGGCCAAAGGCCCATCGTAGCTTCCTTGGCTTCTAATATTAACAACTACTTTTGTCTAGCAAAACTTTGTTCGCAAAAGTTTGCTTGAACGTTGTGCGATTCAGTGCAAAAATTAATGGAAACACCTTAAAATGTCTCAAATCAATTTGATATACCAATTTAATCGCAAAACAGCACGTGACATCATTACGCACAGGTTTTTATTCACTTTAAAGCTGTTGGATGGAAACACACTTTCACCAGCTTTATTCGCATGAGTTTTTTTACCGAACTTCAGATAATTCGATTGACAAGTGGATGGAAACTTAGCTACTGAATATGTATTGAAGCATTATTATGTTTTCAATTAACATAGTGAGGACAATTGGTGACTTGTTGCAAAATGTTGATATTGAACATATCTCCAAAACGATCACGGACTACGTATTTCATTCACAGCAACCAAGGATGATCACTTTTTTTTTAAATGGTTATATTTATGCACATTTAGCACTGGGTAACGTTAGGGAACGATTAAATATTGGAAAATTCAGCTGTGAAGCGTGACACTTGACGTGTTTTTCTTTATTAACACTTAACCAGTCTTTCCCAAAACTAAACGTTGTGTGCACCGAACCACACGCGAGACTTTGTAGCCTACGTGTGAAAACGAATTAGTACTATACATAGACGTAATATTTTAGCAGACAGGGTTGTGGGGAAAGTGTATTGTTGTCACGCCTCGATCCCTTCTGTGCCGAGCCTGGCGTGTGCTCGCAGGGAGTGGGGAAGTAAAACTGTACATACTAAAAATAAAATCCGTTTCATGTGAGTTGGCTGACTGAAACACATTTTCTGTGCTGCTCTGCTGTCGTGTTTACGAGCTGAATGAGTGACAGAGAAGCCGCGTGGCAACAACAGATGTAATTATTCATCGTGCATGTCAAAGAATGTCTAATTGAACTGACTTATGTATAAGTCTATATGGGTACATTGAGGAATTATTCATCATTGCATTCACATTGGGTAAACCAATCACCACAAAGCAAATAATTAAAACTAAGTAGGACAAAAACGGTTTCCTGGCAACCAGGCTCTTTTTTTCCAGAGAAAGCTGGACGTTGGTTCCTTGTCTCTTTCTCTCTCTAACCCTTAAGTCCAAATGTTGAGGTACTTGTACTTTACTTGAGTCTTTTCTTTTCATCCCACTTTCTACTTCTACTCCGCTACATTTCAGAGAGAAATATTCTACTTTTTACTCCACTACATTCATCTGACAGCTTTAGTTACTAGTTACTTTACAAACTAAGATTTTTGCATGCAAAACACATGCATTCTATAAAATACAGTGTTCTATTATAAATTAAGGGGAGACACACCAGGTGAATAGGAAAAAAAAATACTAATAGATATCACCATGAAACTTCCCCAGTTGATGACTTACATTAAAAGGAACACACCGACTTATTGGGACTTTGTCTTATTCACCGTATCCCCCAGAGTTAGATAAGTCCATACATACCCTTCTCATCTCCGTGCGTGTCGTAACTCTGTCTGACGCACCCACCGCTAGCCTAGCTTAGCACGGATCCTGGAGGTAACCGGCTCCATCTAGCCTACTGCTCCCAATAAGTGACAAAATAACACCAACATTTTCCTATGTACATGTTGTGATTTGTATAGTCACAGCGTGTACAAATAACAAGGTCGCATGATACACAGCCATCTTCTAACCGTATACATACTGGGAACTATATTCTCAGAAGGCGAAGCACTGCTACTTGGGCGGAGAGGTTAGCGCAACACCTGAAAAGCACCGTTGTTACTCTCTGCTCCTCACCACGGGGCTTCTCAGGTGCTGCGAGCAAATCACTCCGCCCAAGTAACAGAAGTAGCAGTGCTTCGCCCTCTGAGAATATAGTTCCCAGTATGTATACGGTTAGAAGATGGCTGTGTCTCATGTGACCTTGTTATTTGTACACGCTGTGACTATACAAATCACAACATGTACATAGGAAAATGTTGGTGTTATTTTGTCACTTATTGGGAGCAGTAGGCTAGATGAAGCCGGTTCCCTCCAGGATCTGTGCTAAGCTAGGTTACAATGGTTCCTTGGGTGTCTCCCCTTAAACTAGCCAACAATATAAAGGCCTACAAGTCCAGCTGAAATGATTAGACCATTAAACACACAACTGTTTGGATCCTTTCCACTTTCTAAAAGGGGAGGAATTTTCTGCATTGAGTACTTTTACGTTAAATACTTGAAGTACATTTTCCTGATGATACTTAAATACTTTTACTTAAGTTACACTTTCAGTGCAGGCCTTTTGCTTGTCACAGAGTATTTTTACTGTGTGGTATTAGCACTTTTAAGAAGTAAAGGATCTGAATACTTCTTCCACTGCTGCATACCGACGAGTGAATACAGCTTCAAATTCTTGCTGCCTGGTGATGTCGAATCGCCTCAATAATGATTCCCAATGTGCAGTTCACGATGACAAATAGTAATAATGCATTCTTCCGTCTGTTCTGTATACATTGGTGTACCACACTCGTAGATGCACAAACATACAAACAACTCATTCCAGTTATGAATTTGATTTGTTAAGGCTTTATGTGCAATTTACTCCCTGGAAGGATATTGTTCCTAAATGAGAAGAGAATTGCTGCAACATCATTTCAATAACATGCACTTTGCGGTGCGCCTCAGCACGTCTCAGAAATTGCTTCAAAAAAGCCTCAGATACTGCTTGGAGAATTACCTGCCTTAGGAAATGCCATGGAAACCAATCACCAGGGCACAAATCGTCCATGTTGTTAGACTTAGCAACATGGCGTTTGTGCCCTATTATATCCCTTTTTGCTGTATGTCTGTAATGAAGACTTCCAGTGGTGCAGGGGTCTGGATTGTTGTGTGATGGAAGGACTTTTCTCCAGATGAGATGGGAGCAGCAGCTTGTAGATGAGAGCGTGCTTCGCCACACTACCAATCAGGGTTTTCAAGTGTGGCATAATCACTTGAGAAACACATTTTGTTTGTGACTGTTCATAAAAAAAAAAAAAAAAACATTTTACATGAGATACCTTCAATATTTTACAATATTGATGTTGTCGTTGTTGTTGAGAATCAGCATAACTTTAAAAAAAAAACATCCTTAAGCACCGTCTTATTGTAAATGCAATTGAACGGAAAGCACATTCATGTTCATGCAAAAGACTCGTGGCTAAATTGCCAATATTATTGACATTAGTCAATTCAGGATTTTAAATGTTTGCATGGCAGAAACTATCTCTGCAGATTTATCTAAGATGAAGTGTTCCCAAAAAATAGTATTAACTTGTTTTTTTTGTTTGCCGATAAGTCATATTGTACAAGACATTTTGTGACAAAAAGACTTACTGTATATGGCTGATTTTATGATTGCTCGCAGTAGGCTAGATTTAGGGGTTATTGTGTCTCTGTCGTGCCAAAGAACTGCACGACTCTGCTACGCGTACTATATTCCGTAGAAATAATAGCTCCGCCTCGATCAAACTCTCTATAGAGCTGCGCGGGGGAAATCAAAAGACGGCCAAGACTCAAGGGGAAGGTAGACAAGGGAACCACGTTGGGCAAATAAAGGGGGGTCAGTGCATGTGAGAGGGGGATGAACGAAAGGGAAGGAGTGCATCAGTCTGTGTACCTTGAGGCCAAAGTCTGAGGGGAAAGGCCTATAATGGCATGCGCTAGTGTGAGCTAGGCTGGATGGTTGCATACTCGACAAGATCCCCAGGGCCAGTGTGAGCAGAGCTTCGTGGGCTGGGAGAAGAGGCCAAGGCTGCAGTATCCAGCTCCGCATACTGGACATCACAGTCCCTGTGGCCAGAGTTCTGGAGACAAGAGAGGTGAAAGGTGTATGAGGAGTGAGGCAGCCAAAAATATGAGAGAGAGAGAGAGAGAGAGAGAGAGAGAGAGAGAGAGAGAGAGAGTGAGGGGGGGGGGGAGAGATTGACAGAAGGTCTAAGGGTGCTTTCACACCTGCCTCTTTTCGTTCAGTTGAATCGCACTATAGTTTGTTTCCCCCTTGGTGCGGTTCGTTTGGGCAGGTGTGAATGAGGAAATCGCACTCGGGTGCACACCAAAAGCAAAGAAGCCGAGACCTGCTTGATGAGGTTGTCTCGGTACGCTTTCAATCAAACTCTGGAGCTAGTGTGGGATGAGCGACGCGACCTCGAACAGCACCAACTACTGTATGTGTACTCCGAAAGATCTGAGCTAATCTCTCCTGTAGTCAGGTGTGCTTAGCAAGCTGTGATACAGCAGAGCAGCAAACTGTAGCAGCCTGCAGTGTTTCTCTCACAGAAATAGACTGCGGTCAAGCTCACCGTCCGTCACTCGCATCTCCGTGTTCCAACCACTGCCGCTGCTAAAGTTGGAGACAGTGCCGGCAGAGCAGAGCAAAGTCTCGGTGACAATGTCTGATTATTTAAATGAAATGAGCTGGTTTGACCATGGAGATGCAAGAGTTATGCACTAGTCCAGAACACAGGATTTTTCTTCCTGTATTGATACATCCGACCAATAAAGGAGTTAACGTTCTTGCATAGTTTGTATTGACGGATTTTGGTACACTTGGAGTTTTCGGTGTGTGAAATGAAACCGAACCAAAAGGGGAAAATCGCTCCAAGTTTACAAACCCATCATCTGATTCAGACCAGAGCAAACAAACTATAGGTGGGAAAACGCCCTGAGAGAGAGAGAGAGAGAGAGAGAGAGAGAGAGAGAGAGAGAGAGAGAGAGAGAGAATGAAGATCTGATCGTCATGGTGACATTTTGAGTTCGTGAGCAGCGGTGTTACAGTGGAAAGCCAGTGGGAAAGCATGGAACATATAAATAAAATGTCAGATTAACATGAATGTGACAAGCAGACAAAAAGATGGAGATGTCACACTGAAAACCATAACAGTCAGACAGAAATTAATATATGACGATAAATAAAAGGATACAGATGAGGAAGGACTCTGACTTTGTTTACATGCACATAATGACATTGTTCTATTATTAAGATTTAGTATGTGGTAGAATGGCTCGAATGGGCTTATTTCAGATTATTTTTTTTATGATGCTGTTGCTCACGTATGCATTATTTAGGAATGATGCAGTGCTCCGAGTTAAGCCATCAGGCTTAAACAAAACCAATCGCTGCAACTAAACAGGCATTGGGCATGTGTTGCAACTATAATGCTTGGAGTATGGTGAGTGCCTGTCCAGACAATCCTTTGGGGAAAAAAAAAAAATATTTAGATTGTAATTTATGTCTCCTGATCACTGCATGAATGGACTGATTCTGTCTGTATCCGTGGTTACTGGGCTGCACACGAAGGTATTTACACAACCCGTGAGGAAATTCATGGAGATGCTGGAATGCTCGCTTTAAAACTGGAACATCAGTGTGCATGTAAACACAGACAAATGCCTTTATTCAACCAGCATCTGACCACTGTGCACAAACACCAATGATTGTCTCGGGGAGCAATTGTCCAAGTGAGCGATGGGTAAATGACCTTAATGTGGTAATCAATAAATAACAATGAAAGCTTTCAGCGCTGTTTATCTAATTATAAAAATACTTCTCAGATTGTTGTCTTCTGCGCTAGAAAGACTCAAAGGCACTGGGTCAGTACGAATCTGAAAGATGGTGAATTTAAAACACACCAACAAGACATTATATGCATATAAAACACATTGTAATGCATTTAATGTAGTAAGTAAACAGGAAATGTTGACATGGGCTTGGAAGACAACATGAAATAGAAAGGTAACTTTGGAATGCCATTTTATTCAAAATTAAATAAATATATGAACAAATAAATAAATAAACATGAAATGCATCCTAATAATATATAAATACATGTAAATATAAATATATGAAGGAGTAAATATAGTTAATATTTTAATATATATTATATATATATTATATATTATAATATTATAATAATAAATAAATAAAAAGGTTTTGACTTTTATTTCTTTCAGGGGACTTTTATTTTCTCATTTACATATTTATAGTTACATTTATTTATGTATGTATATATGTATTGTATCTAATCTTTTTTATATTTCATTATGTATTTTATAGGCATATCTGTGTATTTATTTATTCAATATTGAATAAAATGGCATTCCATACATAACAGGACATTAATGCAAACACAGTTTTGATTTCCTTTGCTCCTGCAAGGTGATGCCTTTTCTTTCAACACAGAAGAGGAGTCCGACTGCACTGATGGTTGTATCACCACGGAACTGGAATTAGAGATGACAGGAATCGAAAGATAACAGACAAATCTTCCATTCCAAAACGGCAACACGTTGAAAAGCTCCACAATCTACTTTGCTGTATTTTTCTATTGTGAGAGCAAAAAACGAGTCTGAGAAAGTCAGCGATTGGATCAAATGGTAGTGTCTCTCCTTTTTGTCAGTCTGCTTGTTCTTGGTAATGAACTCAACGGAGCAAAACAGAGGGAGCTATGTGACTAGGTAAATGCAAAGCAGAGATGGCAGCTGTCCTGTATCTACCTAAACAACAGCTCAGGATGGTGCAACACAGTCGCACTCCCAGCGCCTCAAAAACCGACACTCTGTCAGGTGCCTTTGGCGTTAGTCACTGACACAAAAAGTCTCCTGTAGCATTTAAACCTTATTTTCCACAGGGCCGCTGGCCCCCGCGAGCAATCGCTGTCATTCAAGTCGATGCTTGATATTCCACCGGCCGCGCCACGCCGCGTCCCAGACGTGTGCGTGCAGCGGCTCTCCGCTCCGCTAAAGATACGCGCCAGGTTTATTTTCACACGAGCTGCGAGGCGTTCAGACAGCAGGGCAGGAAGTGAGACAGCGAGAGTATCCAGTCAGTTTACTTAAAGACACCCTCCAATATACGGCTGACGAGAGATACATCTTGAAGGTGGAACAACATAATAGACATCATAGATCACAATGCCAGAAAAGAGAAGGCATGGAGTTTAACTGTAGGAGTGCTTGGAGTGGAAGGTAGATACTAGCTTAATATAAACAGGATTGCTCTGTAAAGTACTTGTAGAGACAATTTAATCTGCGAGTCGGGCAGCAAGACGCTCCGCTTCTGACATGCTCCCGGTGTGGTATGGCGCGTGGCGGAAGACGGAACAAAACCGGAACACAGCAGGAACGCAGCACAGACGGGCCCAGTGGAAAATTAGCTGCAGGGTGGTGCGGCGGTTGCAGTGTAACACAAGTAGACTTTATATTTCACAGTTACTGTTTTACGTCAGATCGTTTCAAAGATCTCGACGTTTCCGACTGTACTCAAAGGCAGCTTCATTTCACGGAGAAAGAGAGAAAGAAAAGAGACAGATGCTTTGTTGTCTGGCAAGCATTCAGCTGTTCCACAGACTCCTGGTCAGTCCAGTGCTTGTGTTAGGCGTTTCAAAACTTCCTTGTGGCAGCGATGGAGGCAGTGATGTTTCCCGTTTCCTGTACTGGGTTCTCACACCGCCTCAAAACAAACTGACAAGTCTGATCAGGCCCGCTGCAGTTTATTACGGCCCCCCCCCATGGCAAACCCTGCCGCATCCTAAACGCACTATCACCATTCAAAATGGATGGAATGACGTTTTTGCCGCACCATCTGGCGGCCGATGCAGGCTTTGTGAATGCAGACTTAACCAGACCCGGGGGCTTTCAATTAATAAAGGTTTCGATATTTGACGCTCTGGGTACCCCTTTGGCGGCACATTTCAATACTCTCGGTCGGGACCGAACTGGCGTAATTGTTTAACGTGCAGGGTAAAACCACTTTGTTTGGATTGGGAAAGATGGTGGGTGGGGTTTAGAAATGTACATTTAAGTGACACGCAGGACAACAACGGGACAC
The DNA here is from genome assembly GCF_004354835.1 of Perca flavescens. NCBI lineage: Eukaryota > Metazoa > Chordata > Actinopteri > Perciformes > Percidae > Perca > Perca flavescens. The sequence continues at coordinate 10,865,937 of NC_041333.1, forward strand.
ATACCCGGGTCTCCGGGGTGAAAGTCCTGTGTTGTTTGACCCATCCACCACCACAACTTGCCTCTTATGCAGATTTTCGGCCTTTCATACTACACGCTACCGTTTTCACTCTTAAAACTACATCATCTTAGATCAGTGGTTCCCAACCTGGGGTCCGGGCACCCCTTTAGGGGGGTGGCAAAGATCACTGGGGGTGTGCAAGTCTTTATCTGGTTTAAGGTTGAGGTAAAAAAACTGTTTTTTTTATATTTTTGTTCTCGCTTAAAATTGTAGGCAGGCTACTTAGTAGGCCAAACCTCCGGGACCTCTTAACCTGTGACCCTTGCTGTCATCAGGTCAGCGCCAAGGAAAAAAGGTTGGGAACCACTGTCTTAGATTATTATTATTATTATTATTATTATTATTATTATTATTATTATTATTAAACCAGGAGAAACCCATTGAGATTAAGAATCTCTTTTGTGACCTGGCCAAGACAGGCATCAGCATTTAAAAAACACATATTTACAGACAAGAGACACAAGAGGACAATGTTAACAGAACTAAAATAAAGCAAAGCAATTCACATTACATCAATTTAAAATAGCCATTTTTGTAACCAGGAAAAACAAGTGAAAACACTGACACCTTAAAGAGTGTGCCTCCATTTCTTAAATTTTGAATGTAAAAGCATTCGCCGAGATTAGTGTCAAGTCATTCTGCAGCGTATTCCATGCAGAGGGGAGCAAAGTACACAAAAACCTTTTGTTCCCTGTTCTTTGCGCGCATTAGGGACAGAAAGCAAAATGATGTCCTGAGAACGTAAGAAGTGCCGACCTGCATTTCTCTGCGTGGTAAGTGAACAAATGTAGGGAGGTAGCACACCAAGCATTGTCTTATAAATAAAGTTATACCAGTGACAGAGCCTACGGGTTGCCAGAGCAGGCCATCCTACCCGAGAGCACAACAAACAGAACAACAACAACAAAAAATAGATGTGAGAGCCACTGACCAAGCGTCAGTATTTGACGAGCTGGGAGTGAGAACGGGTCGGATGGTGAGGCGGTGTAAGGGAAGAAATGCATCAGTGTACCTTATATCAATCTGAGAAAGAATTACATAGAAATGGTTGAAGCTTTTACATAATCTCAAGTTAATAATTGAAATCTACTGTGCAATCTCTCAGCCAATCGGATATTTCCCCACACCGCCCTGCACTCACGCTGGATATTTAAATATCTCGAATATTTGTCATGACCAGAGTGCAATCAGGGGGAAAATTACAGCCACATTGCATTCAAAATTGGCAGATAGTGTTTTACCCCGAGAGAATCATCATTAGTAACACTCGGAGCTCAACAGTCAATGCATGTCTCTCGCAAATAGTGTTTTGAAAACCTCGCCGATACCCTGTTCATCTTAAGAGCGGCCCTAAACTTCACTTTAAGTGGAATGTTATCAGAGATAAGAAATAAATCTAAGAGAAATCTACCCTCTGTGTCCAAGGCTTATCAGAATTAAACATCCAGTTCCTTTGAGAATAGAATTGAAGAGGATAGTTTGATATCCTTGAATGACTACACAGAAAATCTAAATCAATTCATCCGGGGGGTAAAGAGTGACAGTAATTGAGTTATCCCGGCTTTGAGTCAAGATGAGTCATTTAAAAACACACCATGAATGCAAAGCAGTCATTTTAAAAAGCTTGGCTGACAGGCTAATACACCAAAATCCAAAGCAAGTTGGTAATAAAGAGCATCAATGAAAGCACAACAGTTACAGATCATTTGGGTGTTGTTGAAGAGAAAGTTTAGCCAGAGTTGTCCATCAGTTTCATATGAAAGAAAAGTAACTTTTAGTAAACAAAGCAGACAACAATTACACTATTCACTGTAGTGTCCATCATGCACTGTAACAAAAGCCATTTCATTCAACTCAACCTGACTCAGGCTGACTTGTTAAGTAAGTTAAAGGTGCCCTGCCAGACGTATTTCTGTACATTCTATGTCTGAAGTTCTACCATGGACTCTGTAATATTTTTTGTGGAAAAAATGTCTTGGTTACCATGTTTCAAACCATTCTAGTGTGGTATAGAAAACCTGCAGGAAGACTCAGCTCGATTTGTGCCAGTTCTCATTAATATTCAACGAGCTTAGCTGCTTGACTCTGATTGGCTAACAGCTAGCCAATGAGAGCCTGGCTATCAGCATCCTTTAACCAGCGCAACTGGGCGAGCTCATGAATAGTAATGAGCTCAGGCAACACCACGTAAGACTGACCAGCTTTTGTAATTGGCCTGATTTCTCCGCTTATTTCTTATTGCTTCGTGCTTAGTGGCTAGAGCTGACAAAGTAGGTAGCAGTTCATTTTCACATTCACAACATAATGGACCTAACATATTTTGTGTGGCAGGGCACCTTAAAACGAAATAGTTGGTTCCACACTCTAATCGCTTGTTCTAATGTAACATTTACACTCAGCAGTCTTGCTGTCAACGAATCCCATGAAAAGACCAGAGCTGAACGTGCATCAGTCCGTCTCTCGATGCTTTCTGACTTAGAGTCTGTGGCTCTCATCCCGAAGCTCATTGGTTCCTACCGACAATCTTTGACCACAGTACATGGAAATCTGAGCTTCTCTGTTCTTGGTTTCGATAGCCTGTCCAGCGGTGCGTGCATGTTAGTGCACGTAGCTGTGAAATAACGTTGCTTATTCCACGTACGATCTGTGAGAGATGTTTTTTTTTTTTTCTTCCAGTATTTTGAGTACAGCCCCTTTAAAAGACTCTGTAGTTTATAGCTAATGTTACTGAAAGAGGAGGACTATTTTCCGCAGTGGATGAATACACATTTGGTTCTCTAGTGAGTATCCATGGCAGCATGACAGTGTTTCTGGGACCGACTCAATCAACTTCACGGTTATAAATAGGGCTGATATTCTTAGTCGACTAACACTCATTTGATTTTTGTCGACTAATCGATTCGTCGATTTAATCAACAGATCTGTAAAACTCAGAAGAATCATGCAAAAGCACTACTTTAAATCTCTAAAATGACCAATTAGGCGACTAATCAACTAGTAATAAAGGGACATATCAGCCAGTGCGACAGTGTGGCTCACTGATGTGTTGTAATAGTTAACAATGTGTCTTTTAGACAACAATGACTCAGAGGAATGAGATATATCAGGTATTGGCTACACAGAATATACTGAACTTCTTAGTAGTAAGAAAAACATAGATGCCCTTGATGAAAGTAACCGTGTCTAATTACACTGACTCAACTCACTGATAACAAAATATGCTGATTTCACTGAACTGATTATGAGATTGTACGGTGTTTGGAGGCACAAGGTGTTCAAAGCAAACTCTGTAATCCAAATGAACACCCACATGTTGTTGTCATCAGTTTCTGCACATCAGCGTTCTGGAAGTTGCACTTTCCCATCTCCACCAACAGCAGGTGTTTGTCTGTTCCAACACGTCTTCCCTTCGCCATGCAGGTAGTGCTGCTCATACTAATTTCAAGCACGCACGCACACACAACACATACAGGCTTACACATGCCAACACATTGTCTAAAAGTCCAAAAGAGTTTCATTTTCTTTAACTCAAAGCCGAGACCCCAGCCAAAGCAAATAAAATCCCCCGAAACACTCGAGCATCTGTGGCCCTGAGGGAGGCTCTGCACACTTAGCAGAGGCATCTGATATAACAAGGCAAACACTTCATAGTCAACAGCTTACACTCCGGGGCGATGATATACTGTAGAGCATCACACTGCAATTTATCGGCACACGGTTGCCATGAAAACACACACGTAATTACGAGGGATTAGAAGAAGTGGAGGGGAGGAGAGGCAGAGGGCAGAGCGGGTGATGAACACTGGGGTCAGAATGTAAAATAGTCCACACGTACACACACAGAGACACACACACACACACAGAGACACACACACACACACACACACACACACACACACACACACAGAAAGGGAGGATATAGTGAGGTGCTGATCAATGTAGGTAAGTAGACAAAAAGTGTTGCACACTCTGGCTTCATATGCATATCTGTGTTTATTCTGACCATGTTTCGGCCCTCAGACCTTCTTTAAATCAACAAAAAAAAGACATTCACAGATACTATATATAGGCCACACTCTTGTTAGACATCTGATGTTGATTAAATAATCATCTAGCATCTTTGGGGTAAAAAAAAACAAATATTATTACTACAACAACAATGTTTAACACTATGTAGAGCAGGGGTCGGCAACCTTTTTGATATGAAGTGCCCTTTTCAAAATGTCTTGTTTATTAGTGTGCCATGTTAACATAATTTTTTTTTATGAAATCACATCAAAATGTAATATCCAGGGAATCTGTAATAATCAGGACCTTGTAATTATTATTATTGTATGTTATTATTATTATTATCATTATGGAAACATGGTTGGTGGAAAATGGGCTGACAAAAATATCACTGTCAAAGAGCCTGAAGCGAAAAGTTGTGGAAAAGCCCAGCTTTAATGAGGAATGGACTGATAAGCAGGTCCTGTATGTCTCATTTTCAATGAAACGATGCTGTGGCAAAATAATAACACAACCAGCATCATTATCAAGAATGAAGAACACGAACATAACGATTGCGTCATTCACGTGCATATTAAGTAGCCACATGTATTTGTTTTGGTCTCATAATGCATCCATATTTACCGCTCCAGCGGAGAGGATGGTTTCTTCAGACAGCTTAAGTTTATAAGAATTTGTCCAAATTTCAAGATCCCTGCAAACTAAGATACAAAAACAGACTACAAACCAACAGCTTTTGCTTTAGCTTGTTTTGTAAAAATTCGCTATTTTCAGAGTAGAGCTGTGTTTGCGTAAAACAGCGCAATGGACAAGACTGGACTGAGCAGACAGAGCAGATTGAACTATCGCTTTCTACATGTTGATGCCGGTCTACACAGGTGAGTGCACTGATAAGTATTGGCTTTTAACTCACGGAGGTTTAATTGTAGCCACCTTACATTAACAAGACGTTAGTTCATCTGCCCCAGCGGCAGTTGGTAATCCTCTTTGTATTGTTCCCAGTCAGAGATATGAGTCAATCAAACTACTGTAAATAACAGGCGCCGATTTATGTTTTCCTCCGTGGGTGCTCACACGCGCACACCCTTTAAAAAAAAAGTAGTCAAAAATGTTTGCATTTCAGAACCTTAGGAAATGGACAGCGGCCGACACGAACACACACGCCGTAGTAGCTCTCTTTCAACTCAAGACAGCGCCACTTCTCACAGATAGGATTGGAGATGAGAAGTTTAATCAGCTTCGTGGGAAATTATAAATCAATGCCACCGACATGACCAATAACACTATGACAGACGCTCCACTTAGCACCACCTGCAATGTTTAATATTAAATTAATATAAAAATGAACTGGCAGTCTGGCACACGTGGGTGCTCAGTATTTTTCGGCACCTATGAGTTTGGCAACTGTGAACGTTGTAATTTGGCATGCGGATGATTTTTGAGCCATGATTTCAACACATCAATAACTCTCTTGCACATATATTGCCAGCGTGCCATTGGTTAAGGTGCCGCGTGCCCATGGTGGCACGCGTGCCTAAGGTTGCCGACCCCTGATGTAGAGAGATGTCAATTTCATATTAGTATGTTTGAAAATACAGAAAACTTCTAATAGACATATAGCAGAGGTTACAACGTCAGTTATGGAAGAACATCATTAACAACTTTGTCTAGACATCCAATAAACAATCCAATAAATGAAGGTGCATTACAAAAAACATTTCATATTGTTGATTTGAAGAAGGGCCGAAACGTGGTCAGAATAAACCGAGATATGCATATGGAGCCAGAGCGTGGATAGAAATTATGACATAAGGAGTTTAGTCAGTGGATTTACTGGTCAGCAACACCAGACGGCATTCAGGAAGCATCACAGCACTGCATTTCACTTGTAAATCAATTCACAAATACCTCTAAGCATAATGGCACAGAAAGTTGGCCCTTTCACCAGCAATTACTGGTGGCCGGCGGCAGCGGAGGCTGTCGATGACCCCTTCATACAGAAGCTCCCGTGAACCCGCTCGTGGCAGCACTACTCACCGGTTTATCAGTGAAGGGGGTCGACTCAGAGGGCGCCATGTCGTAGTAGGGAGGCTGGAGAGGAAGCTTCTGCATTTCCTCCTCCTTGTCCAGATGAACGACCTGCAGGAAACACCGAGAGCTCAGCAAAAAGTCTACAAACCAGGCAGGTCGGATGGTTTCTACTGGAGCTGCTCAGCAATACCTCTGCAACTATGCAACAATGCTGTTTGAGGCTGTAAAGATTGGGCAGTTTCATAATAATAATAATAATAATAATAATAATAATAATAATAAATTAATCCCCAGGGGGGAAATTACAATGTTTTCACTCTGTTGTTAGACAAACTAAGCCCAGAAATCTAGACGCACCCTAGCAGCAGCAAATGTAATATAAGCAACTCTGTTGGCTTGCCGGCTGGAAAAAACAAACTCTAGTCAGGCCAATCACATCGTGTATAGAGTCGGTGGGCGTGCTTAACATAATCATGGCAGAGTTGCGACGGTTCCGTGGGAATTCCCCGCAACTTGAAAACAAAGAAGATGGCTGCTGCTGCTGGCAAACAGCGGCCTTTCGAATGAGCTTTGGCCGCGACTCTGGAAGACTTGGGGCCTTATCTTGCACTCAGCGCAATTGCCTTTGTACACCGACGCATGTATCGTTCCTATTTTGCACCTGACACACAGCGGACTTTTCCCTCCACAGACGCACGTCGGTAAATTAGGGAATTAACTTGCGCTCCCAGGGGGGGTTCAGCGAAAAGAGGAGGCGTGTTCAGGCGCAAACATTCCCTGGTGCTATTTTGCGGTTTCAAAAAACTATTCCGCCACAGACCAGGAAAAACCTATCAACTAGCGTTGCTCTGGTTGGTTGTAGTTAGAGATGGACCGATACCACTTTTTTGCTTCCCAATACCGATTCCGATACCTGAAATTGCGTATCGGCCGATACCGAGTACCGATCTGATACCAGAGTGTCATATATTTCATTATGTTTTAACAACTGTATGCTACTATCCCTGTATGGATGTGATATGATTTCTATCTTTGTTGTTGGTCTGGCTCAGGTTAAACTCTTTGTGAAACATGAACAAACACAAACAATGAATGCCCCAGAACTTTCTTTTATTCTCCAGTTTGACAGTCAGTTATAACGGAAAAAGAACATAAATAAACTACTTTATTGTAGATTTTCTTTAGGGCTTTATTACGTGGTATCGGATCGGTACATAACCTCCAGTACTTCCCGATACCGATACAAGCGATTTAGGCAGTATCGGAGCCGATACCAATACTGGTATCGGAACATCTCTAGTTGTAGTGCTATCCTATTGTGTGCAGAGGGAATTTGAAAGACAACCGTTTATCCCGCCCCTCGGATTGAGCCCTGCCAACGGTGAGTTCCAGTTGTATCTGTGGTTGTACTGCTGCCTGTCTTGGCCAGGACACTTAAAAATGAGATTTTTAATCTTAATGAGTCTTTTCCTGGTTAAATAAATGGTAAAATAAGAATAATTTCTGTGTGAGTCCAAAAGGGACAATAAAGTATATGGTATCGTCTTGCAATCCTCACCGAGATTATCTTTTTAGCGCATCACTGAAAACTGTTGCATGCACATTAGTTCTGGCAGCAGAACATAATGTGGAAAAATTATTTTTTGACTTAATTTGCTCACACTTGTTTTTCAGTGCCAATAAGATGAAACAGGATCTGAAATCTGACAAGGAATGCATCTTGACAGCAGTTTGAACTCTAGTCGCTCGGCTGAACTCTACATGTGCATCAAAGTTGTTTTGTCAAATTAATCACTTTCATGTCACGCAAAGACATGATGCAAACTTTTGAAATAGTGGAACAGAAATGTAAAGCTCCAAAAGCTAGCTGTGCTACACAAACCACTGAAGGAAAAAACTGCAGGAAATTGAATTCCTACATGAAGGTGACATGTGATTACAAAAACAGATACGCTGCAGATTAATTACAGCTGGGCAAACACAGCTTGTCAATATATGGACGTGGCTCCTTGAAACCACCTTTATGTTATTTGCGAAATATTATCTTTCTTTCTACTGGAAAAACCAAAACATGAACACATGAAGAATGTTCAACATTATCACAAACTGGACATCCTGTTTTGATGTAAACTCCCAGTTAACTTCAGTTAAATTTGGATTCATCCACCAGCAAATACACCTTTGAATGGAGCTTTTCTACAACTGTGCCTTGGCTTTGTCATATTCCAGAGGAATATCTGTTGCTCTGCGTTTGAGGATTTAAAGCTGGACTGCAGATAGAACCTTTACATTCAAAGAGAGCGATGGAAGAGTCTTTAATGTGTCAAATGTGTCAAATGTGCAGTAAGCGATATGCTCAGAAAGATACATACTGTAGGCTGCTATTTCAGTCGGAACATTTTCAAAGTGTTGAACATAACAACAAACAGGAAGTCTCACACCATGAACTTACACAATTTTTGCAACCCATGGCTCTTTTTTTCAAAGAGGAGTGGAAATAAAAGGGATGACAACATTCATGACCGGTTCCTTTTTTACCGATCAGCAGAATAGTCGGGGCCTGGGGGGGTTTCCTTCAACAGGTTGCCACCGGTTTTAAACTTTCCGCGCAGCATGCCCCTAATTGATCTGTCAAACTCAACCATGCTAAAGTTTGACGACGCTGACAGCGTACCTTTCCAGGGCTTTTAAGGTGGATGTTCACAACAGGCTCTAGACACCTTTCACTACATGAAGGAATGACTTCATTATGTTGGAACGGCAAATGAACGCCTTCATTGAACATTTGTCAGACCTGCGCCTTGCACAATGGAAAGAAATAAAAGTGAGTGAAAGAAATCAACGTCGCCCAGAACAATGACGTTATGAACGTAATAAAGGTGAGATTCAGATAATAGATGTTGAACAATGAGTTTTCTCTCTGCGCCTCTGTGCTGTGTAATTTAAGGGATCAAAAGGCTGCCAAATGCTGTCCACATTTTTTTCTCACACTCAGAAATAGCTGTCCATATGGTTAGGTTGGGGTGAGCTTTTCCATTCATATTACATAAAAACGTGAAAAATGTAATAACCAAGTGTTCGAACGGTGAGCTGAGCACCAGACTTTATATGCAATTAGCTGGAGGAAAGGTTTGTTCGGAGCATAAAGACATCAGCCTCCTGGATGCTTGGCATGTGTTTGGCTCGGTTTGGGTCCATCTCAAAGCGACATACCCCAAGTGTTGTGATGCAGCGAGCGCAGATGTTGATGCTTTGGCTGCGTGGCCGGTTTTGCTCTGTGCACTGGGCAATGATAAAATCAGGATGCTGCCAATTTCTCCAGGCCAACAGAGTCACCTAGCAACCTATTCTAAAATAAAGCTGTAATATCCAACTTTTTTTAACTCCAAATTTCAGTAATAGGATATACTGCATTACCCGTTACCTGTCCCTGTGGCACTTTTAATAGAAAATAAATGCTGATATCTGGGTTTTCACTGATGTCCAGGATGTTTTGGTCAGAGCTGTGTTATAGCAGCCACAGCAATAACTAGGACTGCACCGAATCCAGATGTTTGAGGTTCGGCCGAATATCGAATCCGAAACCGTATACCGACTCCTACTCCCATCCTCAGTCCATTAACACAGTAAACACATGAATGAAGTAAACAACGTCCACAGCCTCTAAAATACTTAAATGTAACAACTTAATGTTGAATTCACACGCTCTTTTCACATCGTAGGAAAGCACATTGTTATCGCCAAATGAGTGACAATTTAGTTTGGCAAATTTTCGCTAACCAGTGTATTGTGAAGGCAAGTTGGGTGGGTGAAATTAGAAAGCTAACGCTCCAACTGTAGGGAGGCTCATTTGCAGAGAGAACAGCTGACAGCCCAGGAGAGACTGGTTAACATAAGTTTTTAGCTGTGACTGTCCTTCCTTTGCCGTACCTGAAGTTGCTGCATTTTGGCTGCTGTCTGTAGATTCCTTCATGCACAACTCATATTCTTTTGGATGATTCATACGCAAATATTTTAACAGTGGCAATGTTGTGTATTGCTGAGGGTCCTTAGGGCCACCACGAGACAAATCGGCATTGCAAATTGAACATGTAGCTCGACTTGAATGGCCTTCTTTTGACTGAAAGTACTGCCAAACAACACTTTTCCTGCTCACGAGTTCCATTTTCCCTTTCTCACAGCATACTGCATTGAACGCTCCACCTATGTAAACACTTTCCTGTAATCAACGTTGGCGTTATTACATCAACCAGAGTAGCGCGCGTAGTGCAAGCGTAGGGTTCAGTGGAAAAAAATTCTAAGGTTCGGCAGAAACCGAACTCCGTCAAAAAGCCCAATATTCAGCCGAAGCCTGGATTCGGTGCATCCCTAGCAATAACAAATTTTTCAGAAAACAGGAAATAAGCAAAAGTTTGGCCGCTCCATTTGAAATGGTCTAGAACAGTCACTGTTATGATAAAGATTTGTCATGAAATACATAGTTCACTCTCTTCAGTGATTGAGCAATGTATGGTAACCTTGTGTCTTTCACAAATCAGACCATTGTGAACAATTAATAGAACTGTGATTTTATTACAAATTGCCTGGCAGCTGTACAGAGGCTGATGATCTCACTGTCTTTTAGAGAAGCAGCTCATCAAGAGGATTGGCAGGTTTTGGGACAGGACCTTGTCCAGCTGACGGGAGGAAGGGCAGACTAAAGACACTTTTCTGGTTTATCATTTAACCTTGTAGATCAGATTATCATAACTAAAGCCCTATTCGCACAGGATTAGTATTACCTGGTGACCTCTAGTCCTTTGTAATAACTACGGAGGTTGTCTGTGATCTTAATCCCACAAATGACCTACCATATATCACTGAACACCGAGGTCCTGTAATAATATGAGTCCCGTGCAAATCAACGTGTCTGTGATTTGGTGGTGTCGTATACCATTTTTTCAAGGTTTTTATTTCCTGTTCGCCTTTTTATCCATCTCGTGAAAATGGATATGGGATGGCGGTGGCTGTGGACGCGCCTTTTCATGACCAACCGGCTTTGTCTTTTAAGCCTCTGGCAACCTCTGCCGGGCTATTCTCCGCGCTCCTCCGGGTAGCCAACTCTCGGTTCAAATTCAAGTAAGAGCAGGCTTCGCTTATCCAATGTGAATGCGCCACAGGAAACTCAGATGTGTGTGTGTGTGTGTGTGTGTGTGTGTGTGTGGGGGGTAATTTCTAAATCACACGAGATCCCCAGATGATACTAATGCTGTGAGAATAGGGCTCAAAATAACTTGTTTTTATGTTGGGTGTATGGGTCACTTGGAAACTGTTCCACTGTTCCGGGTGATGAATGAATGTTGAAGGTGCAGCCATTGGTGTGTCATGACCTGCTGAATGAATTACAGCCACAGATAGTACAAAAGCTGAACGCTTGAACCTTTAAAAAATCTTTTTGGTCAGTAATACATACATTTTGTTCTGCACATGTCTACTTGTATAACAGTAATGCTTATTGTGTATGCATCAGTGATGATTATTTTGTCATGCGTGCTTTACCCATCATGTCATGAACCTGCTGGGATATTTCTTTTTGCTTACTTTATGTTTTATCAGATGCAAGCTTGCTGAGCGTGCAGCTTCTTTTAAAGCAAATACATCCATAAAATGGAAGACATTAAATCCTGTAAAGTGTCTATTACAGCCTCATCTGTCCACTAATCACCAGTGAGCGTGGCATTAGGTGCCTTGCTCGTGTACTCCTCTGCAGTACTTGTGTAGGGTCGAGAACACATTACTTCCCCTTCTCTCCATCACCTTCTTTGCCCAGATGTCCGGGAGTTTGACCCTGGTGGAGCGATAAAGAGTCTCAAACAGTTGGATTTAAAATCTCAGCGGTGCTGATATGCAGTGGCCAACTCTGCTCTTAGGTGAATCTTCACTTATTCAGATTCTAATAAAAAAAATTCTCCACTTTATCTCACCAATTAGGAACAGCCAATTGCTTAATACTACAGTCCTTGACAACACTAAAGGTCTGAGAAAAACTCTCGGCAGCCTCTGCTGACTCATGCACACTGTACCCAACCTTTGATGTGTACATACAGTACTATTACATACACTACTATTGCACTTGTTTGTGCTAAACTACAGCAGCCGCACTGGGAAGATTGATGCAAAACCAAGAACTTCTAGGAAATGCTTTATGCAGTACTGATTCTGTGCTATTTAAGCTGCCTACAGTGTTTTTACCATATCTGTGTCTAAAACGTTGGGAAAGCTAAAGCAGATGATTAATAAATAACAAAACTTGCTTAAGAAGTCAACTGGGGACAGACTTACAATCATTACATCTGAGAAAATTAATTTAGGTAGTTTTTATGCTCATATTGATTTTACATTCATTGCGCCTAATTATTATAAAAAGGTAGGGAAAACCAGACCTTCCTCCAAAGTGCTCTGGAGGAGGGTCTGGCTAGTCCACACAGCATTCCAGGATGGGAGAAAAACATGCTCCGGTTTATTGGCATTTCTTTTTGGCAAATTTTACCAATTACAATCGTCTTGGGACGCACGGAGCAACGGTGCCTCTGCAAAATAGCCTTGGGAAGGAACTTGTTTGGGTGGAACATGCGTACGTTCAAAAGAGTGTTGTTCATGCAACTGCTCCAAACTCTGCATGTCTGTCCAACAAAACAGTCCCACTGCCCAGGACTTAACACAGGTCTTTGTGAAAGTGTGTGTGTTTTTCCTCTTCGCAACAGATCAGTGATCTGAGAATACTGCTATATCAGTCAAATTCTCCTCACTAATCCAAATCGATGTTGACATTTCCGTTTGTCTCTGACTAATAAAACTGATCACTGAAATTATCAAAACACATCTCACCATTAAAACCAAACAGTGTTGTGAAATTAAGACGTCAGATGTGAGTGATACTCAAGCTATACCACTCATCTGATAAGGTCCAAATACAATAAAATGAATTAACACCATATAATGGATGAAGTGATCACGTCTCAAATCAGACACATGATGCATATGATATATCCACTCTTGACCCAATGGGAACCAGGCTCATTATAACGCACAGTGTTCAAGCCATAAATAAAAACTGCTTCCCAGTACAAACAACAAGGCACTTATTAATATTAATGCTGCAGTGTGAGGTCAGTATTTATATGTCAAAGATGACCCACTTACCATTACTTTACTTATTAAGAGATAAATTAATTAGCGTCAGATTGGTAATTACCATACAGGTTACTGGCTTCACTCGGAGAATGAGACATTTCTATACTTAGATATTGAAGCTGTAACTTGGTTGTTAAAGGAAGTCTGTGACGAGAGGACGAGAAACACTTGGGCAGCTTTATGGGAGTAGAAAGAATGAGAAAGAATAGCCCTTTCCCACTAAAACATTTAACTGGATTCCCATAATTACCTTTGGACCATAAAGTGATATAGACTAAAATCCCTTTTCAAGAAGAAAAAAAGATAAAGCTATGATACATATATTATGACAGCTGTGTTATGAACATAATTGTGCATGTTCTGAGCATAAACTGAGTATAATGATGGATGGCTTGACAGCTCCCCAAAAATGGAGCCAAAACATCTGGATTGTCCCCTGGTGGCTGGCTGCAGTATAGGTCATTAACCACGCCCCTTCCATGTTAGCGGATGGGACGTGGGCCAATCTGAAAAATCAAAGTACACGTCAAATACATTTTTCTCAAAAGATGGTTTCTGTCATTTTAGGTGGTTATAATCAAGCCGATATTTGTTCAAGTGTTCATCTTCTGATACGTTTTTTTTTATTAGAAACCTCATGATTGACAGGTGTGATTGACTTGTGATTGGTCGGGCGGGCGTATGGGCGGGACTTTGATACCGCTCGATCACTACTGTGTTAGTCTTGCATTGCCAGACCTTCCTCCAAAGCGCTGCAAAGGAAGGTCTGGCTAGTCCACACAGCATTCCTGGATGGGAGAAAAACGTGCTGAAGTTTAATGGCATTTCTTTAAACCAATCACAATCGTCCTGGGCGGCGCTAAGCGTTGGGTGGAGCCACGGTGCCTCTGCAAAATAGTCTCGGGAAGGAACTTGTTTTGGTGGAACACGTGGACGTTAAAAAGTAGTTTTAGTTGTGCAACAGAAAACTCTGATTGGACAGATAGTCTAGCTAGCTGTCTGGATTTACCCTGCAGAGATCTGAGGAGCAGTTAACCATAGTCCTCAGAAATCCACCGGAGATTAGAACATCAACACAAAGAAAGCGGAAGGTAACGGGCATCTTGCCGAAATGAATGACATACAGCAACATTTTCGCCGGCAATTGAGCAATCCCAGAAGTTAAAGGTCATGGATATAGACTACTACTGCGCAGTCTCTGGTTCCACAATTATACAAGATGGCAGCGCCTGTATCTGGGATACTTTGGCTTCACTTTCGTACAGTGGGAGGCAGTGGAGATGCGTCGTCCATCTTTATATACAGTCTCTGGTTCTGACTTGGTTTACATAATTCTTTTTTTTTAAATACATTTGGGCTTATTTGGCAATATTTCCCTCAAAAGATTGACAAAGTGGAACGAACGTGAGACAGAAATCTGGAAAGTTCTCAAACTTTGTAACGCCAGAGTGGACAAGATCAAGAAAAGAGGAGGAGATACAGGAAGCTCTTACCTGGATGTCATCGGATGTCAGGTGTCCCTTCATGTCACTGTTCTTCTTTTTAGGCGGGGGAGGGGCTGGCTTGTGGGCAGGTGGGAGGTCGGTCCTGTTAAGAGAGCGAGAAGATAACATGACACTCAGCACAGTAAGGGATCGCCACTCTTCAACGTCCCTCACCTACTACAGCACTCTATAATGAGAAGTCCTGCCTGCACTTGCCTTTTTCACTCTTTCCTCGGATTTTGATAGATCTGGTGTTGGTGGCTTTGTTGCGGCGGCAGCCCTTCCCCCTGCCCTTTCAAAGGCTCTCGCTGGAGAGACACTGTGCTAATGAGAGTGGGCTGTAATTGGACACTGAGGTGAGGAGATAGGGATGGGGGGAGTATAGGGGGGCAGGGAGAAGGGCATGTGTGAGTCAAGTCCTCAGGGTGGATTGAGCCTCTTTCAGAGTACCACGCGGACACACAGCCCGCCCACTGCGCAGCCACTGTTTGATTGACGTGTTGTCCTGAGCTGTGGCTCAGAGAGCCCAGCAGGCGGCTTCTGCTCTCCACCTTTCCCTGGATCCCTGGCAATAACACCCCCTAATCCCAAGGCGCCCACCCCACCCCTCTGTGGACACACCTGGGGAAGAACAAAGCCTCGACAGCTGAACACCTGTACTCATTTACATGCCGCCATTAACAGGAACAGCAAAACACGGAGAATGAAGTTTTCACTGGAGATAAAAAGGCCAACCCGGCACACAGTCGTGGCTATGATAATAAAAAGGGGAAATTAAATTGGGAGCGGAGAAAAGACAGCAGTAATTGAAAGCTTGATGTTGGAATTGTTTGAAGTGCATCTGGATAATTATTTCAGACAAGGAAGCAGAGGGGCTGTTGCTTCCAAATCGTTACAAAGAAAACCCCTTCCCTGCAACACGCTGGCAGTCAGATGTCATCTGCTGCATTCTGACATGATATCAGGAGTGATCAAAGATAATGAAGTGGAGCACAGACACTGAGCTGTGTACCTACATGCATTATCTCCGGCTCCTCCCGCATCCCATTCGCACTGGTTCACATCCTTATTGAATAACATGACCTTTCCGCAAGGCCAAGCCGGCGTTTTAATGTGCAGAAAATGTGTGCATGAGTGCACCTCTTAACTCTTCCTTTCACGCTCATTATTTCCAGTCCGTATCACCTTGTCTCCAGACAGTGCTACCGTGCCACTGCCAGATTCATGTGGCACCCTCTTCAGCCTGCCTGCAGCACAGAGGCAAAGCAAACACACAGAAAGACAGCACACAGTAACCTCTGCTGTCGCAGAGCCTTCAGACGAGAGAGCATCCATTTTCTCCGAGACGGATAATTATGAGTCTTGTGGAAACGCGGTTTCCGCAGCTACATCAGCAGCTCCCTCATTATAAAAAGTATTGTAATGCGTTGCCTATGATTGACTGGATTCTGATACAGGTGAGAGAGAGAAAAGCCGTGACAGCCGACAAGATCATTTGCTTTCAAGAAATGCATGAGACAAAGTGTGAGTGTCAGCCTCTGCCATCCCTGTGCATACACTGAGACACCGAATTACATTTCTTCAATTAGCTGAAACAAATAGCTGATGAAAACGTCATTTCCTAACTGTCATTTCATTAAAAGGAAATGCAGCATTATCCAACATTCAATACAATATTTACTGCGTTTCAAGCAATGCTGTCAAAATGAACGCAATAATGATGAGTTATTAGATAATAAGGCCACCAATTTGTGTTGACGCGCCATTAACACCCACACAATCTGTGATTCGGCAACACATTCTCACTATCCCATCGCGTAAAGTACGGATGCTTGGTCATGTGCCTTTGGGGCATTGCTAAATGTCTCCTTTAGCGTTGGGCATTGGTCACTTTTGACGCTCTGGATGGGCACCACCCTAACCAACATCTTTACGCGGCATTTCAGTGTTTCATACTACTCGCTACTGTTGGATATCATACGCGGATGCAGAGAACCCCCCTCCCCCGGGTCACAGGCACACCATGCTGGATAGTTTACAACGGAGACGCCTGGACAACTCTACAAGCAACACACTTTTAACAGCGATAGCTAAATGGGTGGCTACAGCTTGCAGGTCGATAAACACTGTAGAGGACGAAGGTCTGCTTGAAATAATTTGCATCGTATCCAACGCCTGCACGTATGAGTTGCCTTCGAGAGCCACCGCTGACAGTATTTGTCATTGTTTTGGAGGGTTGCAACAGAAATGAACATTTGCATGAAGCAAGCATTTTTTGTTATTTGTATCTGCTCCCATGTTGATTTGAAGAGCATTAAAAACTTGAAAAATATCCCTTTTGAAAGTTTTGAGCAGATAAAGAAATGGGCGATTAATTTGTGA
Organism: Perca flavescens; assembly: GCF_004354835.1. Lineage (NCBI taxonomy): Eukaryota > Metazoa > Chordata > Actinopteri > Perciformes > Percidae > Perca > Perca flavescens. The sequence goes on from NC_041333.1 coordinate 10,883,075, forward strand.
TTAATCGCGAGCTAAATATGGACAACCATGCGATTAATCGCGATTAAATATTTTAATCCACGGATAGCCCTAGTTTTGAGGCAAATCAGTGGCACATCTTCACGTTGGAATCATTCAAGCAGGATGAAATCATACCATGTTTATATGTGATACAGCATTTGCATTCAGAGCCTGGTGCATTTTCATAGGACCTTCGATGATTGCATTACGTTGCACATTATGTGAAGGAGCCTGTTCATATAGGTAGTGTGTTGGGGGGCACCCATATGCAGAGTGGGTTTGTCAAATCTGACCCGACATGAAGAAACTCCCTCGTCTCATGACTACCACCCAGCAGCAACCACTTCCTCCCTGTCATAGCTCCCTTTTCTTGATTGAATTCAGCTACGTCTGTAATCACGTTACGCACAAACAGCAGCCTCAGGAGACCGCCAGTGTGTACGCCGTCACTACGGCTTGACACAGTAGCAGGAAAACAGAGCCAAAAGTACAATCTGTGTTTAATGGAGTGGCATGAGTGCAGAGCGCACAGACATGCTCAAGCTGTGTCCCAATTCTAAAACTCACACTGTTAAGCACTCATTTTTAAAAGACTCTGTGTCTGTTAGTGTGCAGGACATTAATGGCCTGTCTTTCACTAGCAGGAAGTAATACATAAACAAACACTATTGCTAATTGAACTTTTTAAGCTAAATGTTTTTTCCCCTAGATTTGCTACTTGATGTTTTGTTTTCCGAGATGCTCCTGAAGCTGTCTCATCTCTATCTGCAATTCGTTTTCATCTCTCGGGCTGTGTGAACCTCCTTTCTTTGCTGGGAGTGTTGCATGCTGATATCTTTGACTGTAGCTAAAGGATAACTTCGGTTTATTCTAAGGTGGTTATAATTTTCTTACTTCCGGACATAATTTCTATCAGTTATGATGCTGATGATCTCCCCAATGTAATTGCTGAGTTCTGCTAAAATGACATTGCCACAAGTACCATGTGCCAAGAAACAAGTGGTTTAGAGAATTTGGCCACATTCTCTAAACCACAGGAGCTAGAAATGAAAGGGAACAGCTATGGCAATTACGGTAGTTCATAAGTAAACCCATAAATTGTGATGAATCTTTACAACGGACAGTTTGGTAAATTATTCTACCGTTCTCCTTCTTTCAAATAAGTTTGGCTAGCTTGGGAGTTTTTTTTTTTCCTAAAACCTGTGTTGTTTGTGTTGCTTGGCCCAGCTGATATTCTTTCAATGATTTTCCTCAACGCGTTTTAATTTTTTTTCCCAGCTGTGAGCAGCTTCTTAATTTCCTGTGTAGTACAATTTGGGGGAAACTGTCCATTGACAGAGCACTCAAAAATTATGCAAGGTTAGACATCTGACTATAGTGTTTTGCTAATTCTCCAGCGTGAGCACAAACATGCTCAAACCTAGCGTAGAATTAGCATGTAGCATTTGGAAATACATGTTTACTATTTATTCTCTTTACTTATATTTGTTTATCTTTAGAGTGTATTGTACTTTTCCCCCCTATCACGTGCTGCTTCCCTATGTATGTATGTATGTATGTATGTATGCATGTGTGTGTATATATATATATATATATATATATATATATATATATATATATATATTTTAAAGGATTTTGAATCTATCTTGGATCTTGCACACAGAATAAGCTACAAGTGCAAAACAGGAATCTAGTTGTATAGAATAAACTCAAATGCATGTGACAAACTAATTGAAAGTGGATTGAAATGCAGCAGTGTTTATGGTTTGAATAATTCATTATAAAAAAGATTCACAGTGTCAGCTGTGGAGTCACTCAGGAACTGTTTTGCAGCCTCGCAGGTGAATGCCTTTATTTCTTCACAATAATACTCTACGACGGCGAACTCCAGCTAAATAATTAAATAACGTCTTTCCCATTCAAAGCTTGCTTTCAAGCTTAATAAGATTAGCCTTTGATTTTAAGCATATATTCCATTATTTCCATTTCTTCTTGCTTCTTGTGAATGTTATATATGAATAATGCAGTCTCTCGTCTTTGCATTTGAGCGTACAACTGTGGAGATGGAACCTTTTGACTAGCCAAAATTGCCACTGGGAATAAAAAGATGTAAAGTACAAGAGACTGTCAACCCAAATAAAGAGTAAGTAAGAGTTAAAATAAGGGTTGATAAGCTGTGCAACATTAAATATTTATTAAGGTGGTTGCTGCTATGATATGCCATAGGGTAGGTAAGATATCCACCACTTGAAATGTGTGTGCAATATTCTCTCTCCCTCCTCCCGTGATGCATTACAATCGAACTCACTCTGCAGTTTGCGCTTAATGTTTGCTCGAGCCGTCATTAGTCAGATGCATCTCAGCTTGACCCCCCACCCCCTCCCCATGTGCATCTATATCTCAGCTGTGTGCCTACACACAGACTTCCTCAGAGCTGAATGGGATGCAGGCAACGTGTGGGCGTTGGCTCTGTGAGACTCAGACACTAATGAAAGCTGACAAGCACCACAGGCCTGTGGGGAGCAGAAAGCACCGGGCAGGGAACCATAAGCTACATTCAAGTTTGCAGCATTTCCCACTCAGACATCCACCTTGAAGACCTCGCTCCGCCTCGCTCTGTTGGCTACAAAAGGCTCAGGGCAGCTTAAGGGGAGATTTAAAGGGGATAGCGAGGAGAAAACATAACTAATCCTTAAACTGAGAAGAGTAATCTGCGAGGGAAGATTTACAGCAAAAGAAAATGACAATGCACTCACGAAAGAAAAGTGAGCTTTCTATTAGGAATGCTTGCAACGAGCTGCAGATACTCAAGAGTGGACGACCCTCGGTACGACCCTCAGTTAGAAAACCCTCTTGCTGTCCGCAGCATGTGGGAGAAAGTGAAGTGCTGCATCCCCAGAAGCGCTTGGATTAAAAAGAGCCGCCGTATGACCACACAGCCCCGCTCGTGGAAAACAATGTGAAGTGTTTGAGCCCGTCCTCGGTGCTCTCATTGATTTCTGTTGATCACAATCTTATTTGGCAATTTAAATGCTAATGATACTTTTAATTGCAAGACGGGATAAATGTGATTTGATCTTTGGGAGGCAATTACTTTCATGCTTTGTCTCGCTCCGATCTTTTCAAAAGGCGGACAACAATTACCCCGCAGAGCTCAGGCTTTTTTTTTTTTTTTTTTTTTTTATTATTTCTCTTCACTCCTTTCCTCGCAAGAGATGAAAGAACTAAACAAGAATAAAACCAAACGACTTCTGTTTTTGTTCTTTGACAAGTTTATCAAAAAAAAAAAGTGATTTCTGTTGTTGGAAAGTTTTTGCTTCTTTTTTTGGAACATTTAACTTTGCAATTATATACACACACACACGCGGGCCAGTTTCCAAAGCTTTTTCAAGATCTCGGGCATTGATGCTAGATTACATATACTGCTATACAAACCAACATGAAATTAAAAGGTGATTGATATAGACAGTTGCACTGCATGTATAACATTATGTACAGAGGAAACCAAGCACCATTTTTTTACTCATAAAAACAACAACAGTGAATGATTCCAATTCACAGCCAGTACAGGAAGTCCATGTTCAAAGACTCAGAAAGACAAGAAAGACAATGCTACTTTGGTTACAGCTTGAAGCTAGAAGAAGGTGTTCCGACAATGAGTTACCATTTATCACATTTGAAAAAGGTCTCCACACAGCAAAGGTGAAAAACACACTGGTGGCCGGTGTGTAAATCCAAGGGGCACAAAAAATACAAATAATATCTCTAGCAATCATCTTTTAAATTGTGCTTCACTTTGACTTCACTGTAGAGTCTATCTGTAATTTCAAGTGTCCTCCAAAGTCACAATGGGTCTAAATTTCAGTCCTGGAATATCATTTCCAACCGCTACGGTGGAAGGGTTTGCACCTACGTTGAGAAAACACAGTTGATGTTGTTTGATGACGATGACTACCCGCTCCTAATCCATCATCCATTTTTTAATGTTCCGCATGCAATTCTTTTTTAAGATATTGTCGGAAATAGGGCCAGGCAGTTGGCACCAGAGTGATTTGCAACTGTGTCAACGACAGCAGCTGCACGTCAGGAACACCAGCAAGTGGATTTATTTTGCCCGTGGGAATGGCGCCGCGATTGGCAGCGCTTTTTCCGCCGTTTTTGGGAGGTCATGCATCACGCTCGCGGCAAAAGACAGAGCGATGAACACATTATTCTGAGAAGCATCGCTTTTTTGACAATGCCCATCTATTTTGATAATCAGTTGACTGTTGTGCCAGTGCAGCCTCTGAAGGGCCAGTGATTTATTAGGATTGACCAATTTCGAGTCACATCGTGTGCTGCTTGGCAAGGGCAAACAAGAGACGTGACTGGCGGTGCAGTCAGCCGTGTTATCAAATGGCCAGGCTTGATTAACGGCTCATCAACATGCAGAATTAAACTGGCAAAATGCTTCCCCTTTTAACCCTGTCGTCATATAAAACTATGAATTTCTCGCAGTGGTTCTCTGCATTAAAATAACCCCACCCCCTCACACACACACACATTCTGCATTCACATGATTAGACATAAAAAAAAAGTAAACAGTTTCTTCATAAGACACTGAACATGTTTGATGACACGCCACAGGAAAATGGACACAGATATTCATCTGGACAGTTTAAGCTATGAGTCACATCTCACTACGTTGAGCATCACATGCCGAGCTACAGGTGGGACACAACAACAACAGTTAAACAGCACCGACACGACTATGACTCATGTCATGCATATTTGACGACAATCATGCACACAAAGCAGGGGAGAGAGAGCAAAAGGCAGAGGGGGTGGAGGTTGCACAGTGTCGTCTGTCAACAAAGACGTTATCAGCGCGTTGGAGCTCGTGTAAAACAAAGCCTCCAAACGTTTACAGATTCCCCTCGGATTGACAATTTGACGTACGTTCAATCTTTTAATCTCGTCGGAAATTTTCTTTCAAGCTCCCCGATCTGATAAATACGGAAGAGGATTAGGGCCACGTGAAATAAAAATAAATAAAATGTATTTGAGTTCTGAGTTTAAAGTCCTCATTTTAACTTTTTCCTCAGAATTCTGACTTGAAACTCAGAACTCACATATATTTATTTTTTTAAATGTGGCCCTAATCCTCTTCCATATTATTTAGATATGGGGAGCTTGGAGCTTTTCTTTTTTTTCTCAGAAATGCTGAGGGGTTTTGTTTGTTTGTTTTTTAAGTCAGAATTGTGACTTTAAACTCAATATTCTGGGGAAAAAGTCAGAAGTCTGTGGAAAAAAAAAAAGGTTTTATTTTCTGACTTTAAACTCAGAACTCAAATACATTTCTCATATGTGGCCTTAATCCTCTTCTGTAGCTAAACCCCAAATGGAGCTGGATGTTTTATTTTAAGACTTTTACTAAAGTTGGATTCATCTTGGCACTGTTTTCACCGAGTTTCATTTTAGGTGTTCATCGAGCTGAAAGTGTTTTGTTGCTGTTGTCACGCACCGCATAGAGATGTCTGAAACTCACTTCAAACGTCTCACTTTGTTGAGCGTTATCAACAGAAAAACAGAAATTCCTCAAACATCTAGATTTTTTAGATGTCAAGTCCGGTGTGAATGTGTAGTAAATAAATCATGTTGGTGAACGCTTTGCGCTTTCGGCGCTCACAATGGTGTGCTCAAGTATGTGACTTGCAGGCCACCGTTACATGCAGGTAACAGAATAGAGGATCCAGGAGGACAGGGTTCAGCGGGGGATGGACTGGGGTCAGGTGCCTCTACTTTCCTTGTGGGGGACTCTGGCTTCTCTGGAGCCTGTGTCACACAACTATCAGCCACAGCAGCAACAGCAATGCTGAGGGAGGGGAGTGGGAAACAGAGAGCAGTTACTTTGACATCAGAGTGATAAAGAAAGAAAGATAGATTAGCAGGGAGGGAGAAAGAGACAGAAAGCAATGGGAGAGGTAAGAGTCGGTGTGCTTCACTTGTCTTGAAAATCATTGCTGAGAGGTAGAAGCAGCGTGCTATCTGGCTTCTGCTGCACGGACAGGGCTAGAAGGCTGAATTATGATTGCTCCCCACCCCCCCGGTCCCAATCTACTGGGCTAGATTGCTGTCAATCTGACAATTGTGATTCGCATTGGATCAGAGTACTGTCACTTGGTTGCCTTTTCTGCCAATCTTCCAGCACTTGTCACATGACCAATTCATGTTTCCATGACGGCTATCCAAAATGCTGATACCATGGAACCGCCACTGGAATAGTTTTTTTAAAAAGTGGCTGACTTTGCTTGCTAAAATATACAATTCTTTTTATGAAATCAAGGGAAATTAATAACGTGAGGTTTCATTTAGCAGAATTACATGATGTTGTTCTATTCTTTCCAATATTTCCAATATTTCTAAACAGATTTTCTATGCTGTATTCTGATAATGTGTCCCCCCCTCCCCCAGGACCCCCTCTGAGCGCCTGCGAGCGGCATGAGGAGTCGCCGAGGACAGGAACCTGGCAGAGCGTCTTGCCGCTGCTTGATGTTAGCGTCGCTGCTTTGAATATCGAATCAATTAGAAGATTCTGGAGGGGGGGGGGGGGGGGACCTCTAAAATAAGCACTGTAATCTCATCATGTGAGTTGATTAAAGGCTCATGTGCACCCTCAGCCAGATTCTGCACACCCCCAACCTCAGATGTGTTGGTAATATTCCCAGGGAGGAAGATAGCCAACCCCTGCACACACAGCAGCACCATTCCCATGGGGATGTGGTTTGCATCTTGTATAGGTAGCATAGCCAAGGGCATCATGGGAACCCTGGCAACCACGTGGTTTACACAAAGCCAATAAGCAATATTCAACTTGAATGCCTGCTTCCTTCTTTGTTGAAAACAGATTTCTTACACTTCTTCCGAAGCAGATGGCAGAGACTTTCATCACCTTCGGAATAACATGTGAAGATAGTTTAAATTCACAAAGCTCTGTTGCTTGTTGTTTTCCTCAGCTGCATCCTCTGCAACTGCTGTTTTCCCCTCTGTGTACAGGCAGCAGCTGGCAATTGTTTCAAATTGCCATGGCCCCTGGTTTGTAGGCAGAACATAATTACCTGGTTGGCTGGAGGAAGGGCAGAAAGAGTAGAGAAAGTGGCAGAGGTACAGGGTCCTTAAATCTATCTTTTAACAGCACTTTGACTGGCTTAAGTGATTCAACGAAAGCAGTCGCATTCATTCTAAAACTCATTCTGAGTTCAATTTAAATGGCCTCCAAATATTGCTTTGGCAAGGTTCAGACTTCTAACTTCTTTTACCTACCACATCAGCGTCCAATCAATATTAGTATTATGGTTGCAGCATTCTTCCATGCTGAACTGCATCTGGTTTTAGGTTTAGCCCAGTCATCCAATCTTTGATCTGCGGTTTCAAATCATATTCATTTGCATAATTCCACAACTTTTTTTCAAATAACATTTCGAGACAGTCCAACCTCTGGGCCTGTTGCATACTCAAAAATCTCCCGGTAAAAAATCTCCTTCACTTCCTGATGATGCCGTAAAAAAATCCAACAGAGGTGAAGCTTTCCCAAGAAAAGACTGCAGCACAAGCTCCTGCAATCAGTCCTGATTAAAAACAATCGTGTTTTAATGGGAAATGGGCTCACTACAGGCCACATTACAATCAGGCAGACTTAATAAGTGCCGCTTCAATGATAATCATTGTATCAGCAATAGTAAACTTTTTAAGCCTCGGTGCTTTTAGATTATTTTTCATAAAGTGACCTATAGGAAAGGAGATTAGGGGCCCGTGGTCCAAGTTTGGCCCGTGCTCCCTTTGTTTTTGGCCTGCCATGGAATTTGACATGTTCATGCTTATTCTCCTCTTATTTTGAAAGTGCTGTAAAATCCTAACCGTAATGACTACGGAACATACATTTTATGCAGCTCTAATCGGAGTTTTACGGCAATGTAAAGCATGGTGCTGGTTAACTTCACTAGGCTAATTAAATACTTAAGTTGTATCCATGACGAATTACAAGAATTGCGTTATTCTTCAACATCAACATTTATTTTTGGTCTCTGGCCTTCCATCCAGATACATTTTGGCCCTTCATATGAAAGATTTTGGGCACCTCTGAGCTATCGGAATGAATGACAAGGAAGCAGCGACATGTTTGCAGTGGGTTCTCCTGTCTCCGAACACTAACTCTCCCCCAAAAAGTGTTTTTTTGTTCCCTTTTCAAAGGGTTTCTCTCCCATGGGCTGACAAGAGTGCACACCTAATCTTACCACCTGTCCAACCCCACTGCAATATTCTCTGGCAGAGGCTCGGTACTCACAGGTCATTATCTGTCTCAGTGCGGGGCTTCTGCTGCCGCCGATGGACCATGAAAACAGTAACAGCCACGCCGGCGATGAGTCCAATGGCAACGACACCTCCGAGGATCCCGATAACGCCTCCCGGGGGACCCTGCGGCTGCGGCTTCGCTGCAGACAAGAGGAGAAATAACAGTGTGAGGATCGGCGCCCTTTGAGTCATTGATACTGCTGGGTTGAACTTGGGGGGGGGGAGGATCGTACAGCAGCGGGGACAAAGAAACACCAATGTTACAACTCCACGACAACATTTTTCATGTCTATGGCAGCAAAAAAAAAAAAAAAAAAAAAAAAAAGGATTTCAAAATGAATCACATTTCTGGACATAACTTCAACAGCTGGTCTAAATATTTCAAAATGAAAGCAGTAATGCATCCAAAAAAAAAAAAACTAACAATAGACGACTGTAAAAGGAAAAATCTTTACAAGCCATTTTACACAGCGTTTGTCAGGCTTGAGGCTTTCTGTCATAAAACGCTATTTTCAGAGACATATTTCAGGAGGAGACCATTGTCCGGCTAAGCCTGGCACGGTGTGGATACCACACAATCATGGTCACTCAGCAGCTGCTGCTGCTTTCCTAATGTGTACTAGCTGTTCAAAAGGAGCCTAAATTGGCTTGGATTTGACAGCGAACCCAAATGCACTCTTAAGAGCACGACAAAGCTATTATATTTTAAAGTCCTTGCCAGCAGGGGGTAATGAATGCAAAACATATTTCCAGCCTTGCAGAGAGGGAATGTGTGCGGTGGGTTTCCAAAGTACAACAATTTATCTAATTCCGCTGAGAGCAAAACATGGAAAAGTTAGTCTACAACTGTAAGCTCAAATGACATGACGATCTAACCCAGTAAACATTTCAGATTGTTGATGTTACCCTCTCTGCTCTGTGTTCAATACTCCAGTCACCACTGTATTGAGACAGCCAAGGCTATTAACTTATAAAAATAAAAAAAGGCACAGTTATAGCAGTGGAAAGCTACAAATTCAAGAGATTGATGTAACCTATTTTTCTGTAAAAGCTACACTGGGCTATGACCTGCTAAACTTAATTTTTGCAAATGTCTTTGAGAGACAATCTCTGGAAGTGTATGAGTTTTTGAAGTGACTGTAGCCAGTGCCAGAGAAAACATCTGAAGCGAGAGAAAATATTGGAAAATAAATACGTTTTGGATGCCAGCGCATAATTGTTTTAGCTCGATACATTGAAAACAAACGTGCTTTGAAATCATTGCTTAAGGGCCTGCTGATTTTACGCTTTCATATGTTATATCAACATTGAATCATGCTGTATGAGATCAGAATACATCCAAAAGGAATTAATTTGTTGTTGCGTAGATAAAAGCTAAATTATTGCAGGTCCCATGTGAACCTCTTCTACTGTATCCCAACGGATGTCAGGTATTACTAAAACAGAACAGTCATCTCTTTTCTTTTCTTAAGCATAATGGAGCTTCTTTTCTGTGGAAAAAAAAAACAAAACAAAAAACAGCCCTGGCTCCGGTTTTCTTTGACAAAAGCCATTAAAGCTGTCCTTTTAAGACAGGCCAGGGACCAATCAATGGCTGTGAGCCTGTTGTGTTGGGACACTGCAAATTCTCCCCCATCTTCCACTTATAAAAAAGGGGAAAGCCTATCTCCTGCCCTCATGATGTCTCCATTATTATCTGGCCGTCCCTGCCGGTAGTGACAGGACAAGGCCTGGCTCCCAGGGGGCCTCTTCTCAACAGCCCCTGCCTGCTTGCTTGATTCACTGCCCATAATGATGGATACACAGAGGACTACTTCACATACGGCCACATTAGGTTGTCGTGTCACTCTGCAGTTGTTGCCGCTGCTTTCCTTTTGTCTTCTGGTACTTAAAAGCCACCTCTGTGAAATCTACACACCAAAAGGAAGTATGTTTTTTTTTTATTGTAATCACACTTCTTTCTTAAAAATAAATAAATAAGAAAGGACAGTGCAGCGGCTTTGAAGAGCGGGCGTGAATGTGATCTTGCTGTAGTATGGCAACAGATAAGCTATACCTCCTACTGTTGTCTCATTGCGCTGCATAGTGAAAGCCAGTGGGCTGAATTTCATGGTCCTAATGCAAATGCCAGACACAATAGTCTGTTGTATAACACTAACACACAGAGGAGTGGACTGATCAGAATGCAATTTCCCTGTTGTGGAGCCTTAGGCACTCTGCACACCGGATTTAGACTGTCACCTCCACACACATAAAGGTAGGGTGAGCCATCTGGCGAGTAGTCTGAGCGCTTTTTATGCTTTTTATATAGCTGGAGAATCGTCAAAAATGAAAGCTTTCGTTTTTTCAGTACGCAAGTTTTGCATCAAAGAATCTTAATCATCACCAATCTTCACATGTACGTTTGCATTGTTTTGGCGAAGGGATTTGACAAAATGTTAGTGTCTCTCAGCGTCAGATAGCGACGCAGAGAACTCCCTTTAGCGTCTGTATGGAACGCACCGGGCATACCGTAGGGTGGCTTGTGGCTCGGAGGTAGAGTGGTCGCCCCTCAACCACAAGATTGGTGGTTCATATGCAGCAATTATATTTCACTACATTGTACTGTGTATGTGACGAATTAAGAGTAAAGTTCCGTCCGTTTTGTAGCTTGACCGCAGCGCTGTAAGATGACGTAGTATTTACGACAACAGTTATAGTATAAAAGACCATAGATTTTCATAAGGAGGCAGGTTGGGGTGGTGGATGGGCCAAACACAGGAGCGGTTCATGTCCTGTACACTGAAATGTACATTTCTTAACCACAATGTTTTTCCCAAACCCAACTGAAGTGCCATTAAATGTACACTTTCTTTGAATGACCACAAATCGGTCCAGAGCCAGAGCGCCAAAAAGTGATGCCAAGAGTCCCGACCAATCGCAAATGAGTTAAAAGCCGCACTCCATCTGTCTGCGACGCTGAAGGAGACTTTTTGCGTCGGTAACAAACGCCAAAGGCACCTGAGCAAGCGCCGCTTTCTGATGTGCTGGGAGTGAGAATGTGTCAAGTGTGGACGGTGAAGCAAAATGCACCGTTACTGCAACCCTGTGCACGATGATGCCGAGCTGAGATCCTTTTATCACCAAAGGAAGAGCAACCCTCCACAGAAGCCAAGCTCTTCTACAGTCTGCCTATGTGCAGCCAACAGCACACCTTCAAATTGAGTCCTAGTAAGATAGTACATCTGTAGCAGATAACTGGTGCCTGATGATTCAATTACCGCAGAGAATGTATTTTCAAGGACGAGTCGAGAAATTGCAAAAACCCTTGGACTACAAAAGGTCACTTCTATTAAATAAAAGTTCCAGTTTTTTAACATCACAACAACCGACCGCACATGGATTTTTGATGGCATACATAAATCCAGCATTTAACATTTTTTTTTTTTTTTTTTTTTAAAGCAGTGGAGTGAACCCAAGTTCCTGCTGAATCGACCCAAGGATGGGAGCTTTTGAATAATGGGAAAACAAGCATGGAATTTGGAGTTCAGCTGTCCAGATGTCACAGGAGTTAAGAAAATGAAGCGATCTGGCGAGCATGACATTCAAATGTGTCAAATGAGTCACTGATAAATATTTATGCTTAACCTTGGATTGTGCTCAGCCTCTGTGCTGCAGTTGTAATCTTTAGCAGAGACTCAAATTACCATTGTGTTAGTATTCCCTGATGCACGTGACTTAGTCCTGTGAAAGTAATGCTTTGGAAATTCCCCCACGCTGCAAACAGGCCATACTACATGAAGAGGGCTTTGTCCTTGTTGTAGAACAAACAGTCGATTGCCAACAGTAATAGGCATGGGGACTGAGTTACTGTATGTAGCATGTCTCTGCTTCCTGCTTGCACAACCACCAACAGTGCCAGGACCAACACCAGCGGCATTTTTATCTACACCTCCAGCGCTGTCAAACAGAAGAAAGAAATGAACACCGCGCTGTTAGCATGAAGCGGTTTGGAAACAGCTCTACTGTAGTCCAGCCTTTACTTCCGTGACGAACGTGCGTCACTTTGTAAAACACGTTATAATGCTCGCCTACCTGCTAGCGTAGCACGCCCTCATACTCTGCTTCTGACTGGCTAGTAGTCCTTACCTAGCTACTGCACATGTGCAACTCCCAACAAAGATGGAACAGAAGTGTGATGCCTCACTCTGTAGCTAAAACAGAGAGCTCAACACACAGGGTGAAAAGAGGATGTGCAGTACAACAAAAATATGGTGTTTTTTGAAAATTAAACCATGTAAACCTATTCTGATATAACCTCTAAATACAATTATGAACCTGAAAATGAGCATAATATGAGCACTGTAATGTTACGAGAGACTTTTCCAGTGGCATTTTTAGTTGGAAAAATGGTGTGGCAACAGTTACTTTGCACACAAACAAATCAAGAACAAAAACCACAAGATTACAATTTGACATATGCTGTGTCATAAATGTATAAATATGTGGCAAGGGTCACCAATAAGAGGGAAAATTTGAATGAAAGAACCGGCAACGCCACCTAGGGAATTGCACCCTAGGAAATACTATGTGAAAATTGATTGATTGAAGAAATTAGAGATAAAGGCACACAGGTCCGTTACTGATGAGGCAGAGGCGCGTTTCAAAGTAAGGGTTAATAAACAAAGTTCCTAAATTGGTGGGGTAAAATTATTCTTTTACACAGTCTTAAAAACTAAACCCAAAATAAACTATAACCAATAACCAAACCAAGCAGATGCCACTTGTGGAGAGGCAGACTACACTGATGAGTGTTCCGGTGAGCCACTGCTACTCACCTAAGTGCAACACAGCAAATCAGAGCAATCCTCACAGCAAACTTGTACAGTCTATATTGTATCCCTGTGCAATTACTCACATGCTAAAACAGTAAAGGAACCTCACCACGGGTGCCGAGCCTCCAAACAAGATGGCAACCTGCTTGGAGAGAAATAAACTAAAATCACAAATATATATAGTAAACTAGTTAGTTAAATAAAGAAAAATCACAAAAAGCCAACAATAAAGGGGCAGTACAATTAATGAAAGTAAAACCTAAACTAAAATAACACAAGCTAAAGACAAAAAAAATGAGATAACCAAAAGGGCAAAACTAGATAAGGGCAAAACAGAACTAAACCAAACGTGTGATGAGGATTGTGTAAAGCCGGCCTGTTGGCTGGTACTGTATTTCAAATGCGTGTCGGCTGCAGAGATTTAATTTTGGTTGTGTTGTTTCGGTAAAAAAAACAAAAATTTGTAGAAAAAACGGATTAAGTCCTGACAGAAAATGACCAGTACCTTTTACGTTAAGTTTACGGACACTTCTGTTAAAGCTATAGTGCGTAGTTTCTGTCGCCCCCATGACACAAGCCTTCCGTGATCGTCCTCCACCGCTCCTCCACGCAGTTGCTAGTAGCCAAGGAGGACACGGTGCACAGTGCACTCTCTTGCTCGCTCGGTGAGTAGTAGACTATTCACGTGTGCGTGTGGGAACCTACCGACAGGTGGGTGGGCAGTCCTTGTGCGTACTACGAAATAGAATCCTGCCAGCGCCACTGATATCAGCAACTGACATTACATTGTAGATTAATTGATAAATAACAGCAGCAACCGAGGATTTTATTTCATGCATTTAAGCTGTGGCAGGCAGTATATATTGTAAGCGCCATAGGGCATAATTATCATATCATATTAATCATTTCCATAGTAACCTTTCAGAATATGTCCTCTTGGCTCTGTTTTCAGGCTTTAGAAAATCTAGCCTGAGACTTTGGCCAATCACAGGTCACTTCAGAGAGAGAGAGAGAGAGAGCGTTCCTATTGGCTGTTCTGCGCTTGCAGACAGAGGGAGTGCTGTCTCACTCTAGTTGAAATTCTGGCATTTTTTTGCTTTCTACCTACTGCAGCTTTAATCCAGAATTGTAATTATTCACTGTATCCCCCAGAGTTAGATAAGTCCATACATACCCTTTTCAACTCTGTGGGTGTTGTAACTCTGTCTAACGCACCCACCGCTAGCCTAGCTTGGCACAGATCCTGGAGGTAACCGGCTCCATCTAGCCTACTGCTCCCAATAAGTGAAAAAATAACGCCAACATTTTCTTTTTTACATGTTGTGATTTTTATAGTCACAGCGTGTACAAATAACAAGGTCGCATGAGACACAGCCATCTTCTAACCCTATACAAACTGGGAACTATATTCTGCTACTTCTGCTACTTGGGCGGAGTGACTTGCTCGCAGCACCTGAGAAGCCCTTTGGTGAGGAGCAGAGAATTCGCTTGGAGTTCGCTCAGAGTTGGAGTAATAGTCACTCCGCCCAAGTAGCAGTGCTTCGCCTTCTGAGAATAGTTCCCAGTATGTAAGAATGTATGGCTACAGACATAGTTACGACATGCACAGAGATGAGAAGGGTATGTATGGACGTTTATAACTCTGGGGGATACGGTGAATAAGCTAAAGTCCCAATAAGGCAGTGTGTTCCTTCAATGTTAAGAGAGGAAAGAGTTCCTGTTCCATAACAAATTATGCTTTTTTTCTGTTCACAAAAGCAGCACCTGCAGCTTGTTTCCAATATGTGATGTACTGTGCTGTATTGTAAACATCTAAGAGGCAGTGTACTGAATTTAAGCAGAATGTAGCTGTGCTTTTACTTTGCTGTAGTATTTCAGTGTACTGCTAGGCTAATCACTGTGACTTCTGCGACACTACATTTTAAAACAGTATAATGAAAAAAGTTGTACTTTTCATTTTGACTTTTTTGATTTTTTAGCATGCCTACATTGTGCTGTTAAAAGCCTACCTGTGTGTTTTACAAAAGTAAACATTTAGATGCTGGCCTCAGCTGTAATAGAGTATGTATACATTGTGGTATTGCTTCTGAAAGCTACATGTATCGCCTTTGACCACTAGTGGGCACAGAAACATAAAAGCTACCTGAAGACAATAAGCCCTGAAATTCCTTAGAAATAACTTATGCCACCACTGATAAGAGGGCAAACAAAGAGAAGTAAAAAGCCACAAAGAGTCTAACATTTAAAGCGAAACATGACCTCTTTTTACAAAGATGTCACATGGGGACAAAATCAAAGAAAGAAAGAACAGAATATCTGTAAAGTATAAAACCCTTTGACCCACTCTGATTTTTCCCCAGTGGAAAACCTGCATAAAACCTGACCAAACTCTATTGTCGTAGCTGCCACTGAAATATTGCTATTGATTTTCAATAAATGCAATGCAGCCATCCATGCGGCAGCTCTCTCTGTGCTGTCAGTCCACCACTGTGGCCGACAGACTTGACCTTGGCGTTTTGTGGCTGCAGCTCCCTCCGTGGTGGTGGCAATCTTCAGTCTTGTCACATCTACTCCCCAGAGTTCATTGAGCTGCGCCAGATGTATGAGCTGTTGTTGTTTTTCTCTGCTGCACAGTAACATCCAAACACAGAGCACAGTCACAGGCCTGCGCACAGTCCTCCGTCAGCTTTCGTAGAGCTTTGTGGTATTACGTTTGTGTCAGCTGGTAGTCCACGGAGAGTCACATTTCCCTGACAATCCATCAAGACGGCATCATTGACTGAATGCAACTTCTACCCAGCAGGTTCTTCTGCTTGCTGCAGAGATCAGACGTGCAGACAGCCAGAGGTCTCACTGGATTTGGGAGGCACAATGAATAAGTGCTTTACGTGTGATTATTACATATTCATTCCTCAGGCAGAGCCTACAGATTTATATGCATGCACCCAACAGGGGGGTGGTTACTACTTAGGGAAAGATCTGGCAACATTTTTATGTAGCAAAAAGCAACTGATCAGCTGAAGCCGTGGCCTGAAAATTGATTACTTTCTATCTGCTGCTTATGGCACTTATTTGAGTAAATGGGACCTACATGCAGAGTGACACAGAAATTCAGCATCTGGACCATCCAAAACAGTGTAATCTCAAGCGCCAGCTGTACTCAAGAGCCAGAACATGTGGGCTCTAGTGTTACCAGACTCCCATAGAACATGTTAGTCACACATACCAGGACAGGAAGAGTTCAGGTGAGAGGCCAAAGGGTGAGCAGTCTCCAGCTGGAGCGGGCTGTGCCCACCAAATCCAATCTGTCACAGAATGCGGCAATGCAGGATTTAAATGGAAGCAGGTTTTTGTTTTTTTTTGTAAGCAGACCGCTGCCATGTACCTGCTGAGGACTGGTGTGGTTCATCAGACACTGGCACAGGGAAGACAATTCCCAGCTTAATGATGTCTTTCAATGTACAGTCACCGCCACTGGTAATCTGACAGTAGACACTAAAAAGGAAGGGTATAGAAAAGCCTGAAAGTATAAGACATCTCACTGATGGTATTAAGAGGACATTTGTGTAGGGACGCATTGTAAAAATGTTCCAGTCATAAGTCTGATCACATTCCAAGACTGGATGTGGCTCCTGGCGCTCTCCCTCTCTCCCATCAGAAATTGTAATTGCTATCGCCTCCACAGGGGCCATGCTATTTTCCAGCAATACTGGGGAGTTTTCAAGTGGACAGATTGAGAGTCTGGCTACTAACCCACGCCAGCTCCACACCACCGATGCCAGTCTGAGACGGCCACCTGTTCCAAAGACCACAGTGACTGGTTTTCTAGCTGGGCTTGAACAAGTAGCCAGTCGCCTAGCCGAGTGAAACATTCAAGGTGTCTAGTTGCTTTTATCTCTCTATTCATGAGTTGTACAGCTACCTTATGTGGAAGTAAATGCCCAGGCTGTTAGTCGTTTATCGGGAGGAGATTTTTTTTTAATTTATTTTTGTCTAGCCTTTTTCCACATTGGGTAAGTGCTGCAGGCCCCAATAAAGAGAAAGAAATGTGGTTTAATGGAGTTCATAAATCTGTGTTTCTGGCCGCCAACTCCAAGTGGCACATGCTGTTTCGTCTCCTTCTCCCCCCCCGAGTTGGTAATCTTGTTAAAGTTCAATGTTTCCAGAGCTGTCTCCTCTGGGAGTTTGGGGTTCCTGATGTCATCCTCTTTTCCACAGTAGAGGCCTGCACCTAGATTCACACTGATGGTCTGTCTCTGCACCACCTCTCAGAGCCCATGTGTCCAAACTGAGATAGGGGCCCGAGGCGATGGGGGCAGGGGGCTTGTTATGATTTGTGATTGCTGTTCTAAATCACTCCACAGAGGGCAGCACTTCATTAAAAGCAAATTGTTAACACATGGGATGTGTTTACTAGGATGAAACCAAGCCCATTATGAACATAACTGTCGTGGACCTGCTGGGCCACCATGAGAAACACCTGAGGCCAGAGTGTAACATAATTTTATAATAGTATTTTTGGGTTTTGTTTTATCATATATTCCATGTTTTATTTTCTCAGACAGCCACTTCAGGATCAAATCTAGACTAATAGATGGATGCCGCTGCATGGTTGAATAAATGCCTGCTGAGCCATTCTGTTTCACTTTATAGCTTCTCCATCTTCTGTGTAAACATTTTGTGACTCAGTGGTACGTTGAGGCAATCTGGGGATGTAATCACAAGCCTTCAGTAATATGAAAAACACATAGCATGTTTCCACGCTTAACACAGACGACTCTCAATGTCAGCAAGGAAAGCTGGAGATCTCCATGTGAGCAGGCTGACATCAGCGGTGGCTGGTGCACCGCTGCGTCCGGCGGGGTAGATGAAGCGACGACAAGCGCCACCAAAGCCCCTGTCAATCAATATGAGATTGCAGGCTGCCAAACTGATGCCGATGCTGTCATGAGGTATTACCTCCTGTGACAGCCTAAATAACAACCGTTCTAATTAAAGAATGATTGGAATGGGTGGACCATTGCCTCCTAATGGGGGAATAAACCGCAACATCGCTCCAGGAAGTGAATTGCACTCATTTATTAACTCCAGGAAGCCGGTAGCTGCTGTCAAGATGCAATAGCTTACTTTAAAAGCTACATAACTTTCCTTACATTCTGCCCACTGGCCTGTTCACTGGAGCACTTTAATTAGAAAATATATACATATAGTATCATATACTTGTTTTCCTGTTTTAAGGTGGGGAGATTTGAAGTGAACAGTAACTCTGCTGCAGTTTCCTCTGCCGTGCGTCAACACTAATCTGAAAACTAGCTTTGGCCTAACACATCCTCATACCAAACCACATTATAGGTCAATTTCCAAAGAGTCCTAAAACGACACATATGACCATTTACTGCCGCACAGTGCCGGTTTAATCATGTAACCATAATCAGGTGGCCTTGCTATCTAAGGTAATGGCCGCAGTTTTAAACACGTAGTAACGGCTGTGAAACGGAAATGCTGGGATAAAGCCTGACATTCAGCGCAATGTTCCTCCCTCTCGCTATCTCTGCATTGGGGGCTTAGCGCCGCCCAGGACGGCTGTGATTGGTTTAAAGAAACACAAACAAGCCAGATCATTTTCTTCCCCTATCCCAGAACAGATAGGTGGTGTATCCAGACTATTCTCCAGTGCTAAAGAGATTCAAAATGACAGTTGATTTTTGGTTTCACAAAGGAAATGAACCCTAGTCTCCTGACTGGAAGTCCTGTGCTTGTTTGTCCAACTCACCACCCCAACCTGCCTCTTTACAAGGAATTTGGCGCTCTTATACTTTGTCAGCTCACTTCCTCATTTGCTCTTGCGATAATTACCACAGCTACGAGTGGTCGGTGCCAAACAAGAAACATAATTGTGGGTGGTAATGAGCTCCTTGTATCATCCACCTCTCTGGTGATTTTCTGGGTGAGGACTGCACAAGTTCTACTTGCGGAATGAATCCTCCATGACACGTTCATACAACTCGAGAGCCTTCTCGTTTATTTGTCTCCTGACATGTTAACAGTGTGGGCCGTAGCATACAGAATTACATCCTAGGACATTTTTCCAACTGCCTTAAGTAACGTGTATCACGCCCCCTTGTGGTAGCCTCATTACTATCCGAGTAGCCCTACGCCGTTAACTAGATCCAGCATGTGAACAGTTACATGACAAGGACAGCTAGCTTTGGCCCCTTAAAAAGAGCTGGCCATGCAGCGTTGGTGATAGGGCTCCCAGTCTGCTTAAGCAGGCACTCTCTCGCTCTCGGGCCCTTTCATGCCCGAGTTGAACTCCTCTATGTGTTGAATGTTAATTTAATGGCTGCTCGCTGCTCTAAACTGGAGGAACAGCAGGGCTTATACAGATCTGTACCTTTGCCTCCATCTCGTCCTCCCTCTACTACCTTCTCCTGTGTGTAAGCAAAATTACTTCACAGTGTCTCTACCTGGCAGGCGCCACCAGGTCACGGCTGTAATTTCCTTTGCTCGGTTAAAAGCTGACAGAGTAACAGACCCAGTCCGTCTGGATATGTTCAAGAGAAGGTTTTCAATTTAGCAACACTTGGGCTGGTGAGTCTGCAGATCCCATCCCAAAGGCCGGCTCCTTCTACTGCCCCCGCTGCTAAGCAAGTGTGTCATCTCAAGCAGCATACACACTCAAATGTAGGCTTTATAAATAACCTCTGTTGGGTTGAGTATTGGATCTGAAAAACAATATATTTATATCCCTGGACTAGACTGTTTGTGGTCTCTCTGGAAAATCACCATTAATTCCTTTATACACACTGGCAGAATGCTGCATTTAAGCACAAGAATATTAATTCACTATTCAATATTCATTTGTAAAGCACCTCTCTCCTGTCTGACATTCAGATTTTATATTTCCCCTCCACTGAGTCTTTGTCTCAGGGTATCTTTCTATCATTTTTTGTGTGCTCTATTTTGGGGATTAGCAATCCGTTAACCCAATTACCAAGGAATCCATTCCGGCGGCACCTGAACAATCCTGGAAATGAAACGTCGTTGATTTAGACTACACCAACAATAACTGAGATGTCCTATAATGATGTGAAGACATCTACATAATTTCCAGGTTCTGTCTAAACTTTGCTCTGTGAGATTTCACATTTGAGGCCTCGTCTCTATCTCTCTGGGTATGACATTTTCAGATTAGTATGCAAAAAGGTGAATTGAATAAAATGTATGATTTACATACGGTCACTGTAGCTATGTGTTTGCCCCCTGAGATGACACAAATAATTCTGAGAATCTGGAAATTTGCTAAAATAAGCTACAATTAAAAAATATTACACAAATGTGTGGCCTGGTGTTCGGTTTATTCTATCCGGATGTCTAATAATGATTCAGAATCTCTTGATGGAGATTGTATCCTAACAACATCTGGTGATTAAGAATACTTTGTCATACAGCTGACATTACTCTGACACTCTTTATAACACTGCTAGATGAACATGGGTATTCTCCTCTACACAGACGCATAAAGTCATCAAGTTCATCACTCAAAATTATCATCCAAGTTTTAATTAGAAAGCACCTAAATGTTCAGCCTGTTCTCATTAAGCATTCGTTCAAAAAGCCATGAAAAGTTAAGCACTGTAATTCGTAAGCATTCCACGTTTTTTGTTCGTGTTGCCGTATTCACTACATTGAGTATTAGAACGCAGCTGGCTGCGAAGGGAGGAGGTCGGGGTGTATGGGTGTGCGTTATCATACAGGAGTTTCAAGCCAGAAAGAGGAGTTCACAAAACGTAAGCCTTTCACCCAGGAAATGCGTGCTCTTTATGAGTATTTTAATCCAAACCACCATCTTTTTCCTAATCTTAACTAGTCGTTTTGGTGCCTAATCTTTACTTCCGTTCTGGCAAAACGCTCATACACTGTGGACTACATTTAACTGTAATGTCCGCCGAAACGACTGGCAGCTCGCAGTGCTCTGTACCCGGCTCAAAGTCACCTATTTTCGGGTAACTGAACCACCAACTACTGCTGATACAACGGAGGTCTGTAGCCTGTGTCACAAAGATCTGTAGCGGCTTAAACAACTGGCAATTGCTGCTCAGCTGGTGGTCTCCTAATTTCGTAGGATATCATACGTTATGGTGTACAAACATTTTCGTACGATTTCATACAGACCAGTTCGTGAGAATGCGTTGAAATGTTGCATTGATCACAAACAAGTTCATCTGTTGAACATCATATGTTCGAAAGTTGGAGACAGTCATCTCAATGAATCCACCTTGTTTCTATGGATAACTCTGATGCTGAAATTCCATCATATAACAGAAGTGAGCAGTCTGAGTACATCTCACCCGTGTTTAGTATTTTTAGATTCATCATATACTAAGGGCAGATAGGTAAGGTTGCAATTGTAAAATTAATTCTCATTAGAGTATATTTAATTCAAAATAGTAAGACTTTAACTCTCATCTTAAAGCTGTTAATTAATGTTGCTATTTTCTGTGCTATTCCATCTGCATCACCGCACAGTATATGCCATAGGTAATGTAACATAACTGCTTTAACAGAAAGCTACCTAAGTTAGGGTTGGTGAAGAGATGATCCAACCCTCAAAATGTCTCCAAAGTAAAATGTCGCTAAACGACATCCATAATTAACAACCTTCAACGTGTCAACAAAACATGTCCTGAGGTAATGGCCTCTTCCTAATTTTTAGGAAAATATGACAAACTAGACAAAGCTCCTTGGAAATAGACTCAAGAGATGGCCATCTCAGAGATAACCATCTTGTCTGTCCTCATCAGTTTAGAGCAGAGACAGTAAACAAACATATCCTCCAACATGGTAAGACCTGTCTGCTGACAGTCCTTCAAGTTTGGTTTGGAAGTTGGGAAACCTTTAAATAATGAAATAAATACATAAAAGTAATGAGTATGTAACTGTGAACCCTTCATGATTTCTGACATCATGTTTTCCCCAAGGCACTCAAAGCTACTCAAGCTACACAAAGAAGCCTTACTTCACCCCATTTATAGTTTTTTTATAATTCCACATTATCTGTTCAGAAGCTTATTTCAATTCAGAGAAGAAAAAAAATAAAGATGCAGAGTTTTTCAGAGGACATATTGCACTCTCAGAAACAGGACAATATGTTCATATAGCCATTTATCAGCTAAGCTAACTAACATGTAAAGTAACCATTACTGGTTTCAGTTGCACAGCTAGCATATCTAGTAGACGTTAACATTTGTAGTAGCTTTAGTAAATACATGTAGTTTGGTGGTTTTACTGCTGGCTAGTTAGCCATAGACCCAGAGTCGTACTGCTTTGGAGTCAACAGTAATTGTGTCACATTAGCCTAAATGTGGAAACAGAGCTACAGACTGCTTAGTGGAAACACAATAGATAAACTGAGTAGATCAAGACTAATACCACAACAGCTTACATATCTAAGCCTCTATTTGTTGGGCGATAACTACTTAAAAATATTATGATTTAGTAATAACTTAACTCCAGGGATTTCACAATGAATAGCCTACTTGATTCAAATTATCCATTATGACTTGCAAAACAGATTTTAGGTCTGTGTTTGCCTGATACAAGATGATTGATGTTACAGTTCCGATTGTTAAGTAATGTTGTTGTGTTTGCAAAATAAAAGTGGATTACAAGAACAACACTCTGGATGATGTTCTAGGTATAAAGGAAACACTGTATATATCATAAGTAATAAATATAACTCAACTCTGTGTGAGTTACAGACAAAAGAATATAGAACAATGAGCACACCGCCAATTAAATCAATATGTTTTTCACAGTGGATGAATTCCAGCAGGCTGTTAGATGACATCAAACATTGGAGTTTCCTTTTTACAGTCGGTAGAGTAGACGTGTTCATGATCACACACTGTGCATTGATCCAAATTCATGTAAGGGGGGGAAGGTGACTTATCATCTGGTAATTTTTTTTTCAAGAAGCTTGAAACCTCTTATCTATATACATATAGACCTGTACATGGAAAAACAATCAATATGCAGTGACTATAATGTCTGTAAGTGAGCCAGAAGCATTACACTGGCCGCTACAGCCTCCCTACTGCTTGACTGGAATGCAGATTCCACAGACTGGCACTAATGTGCACTTCATTGTGGTTTATGGAAAGCCAGGTTGTTATAAGAACTCCACAATTGGCTGTTTCCATAGTGCTTGAGATTTCAGGCAAACACTCCAGTGATAACTTGATGCGGTACTCATGGTAGAGGGAGCAATCGATGGATGGGTGAAATGCTTTCATCCTGGATCCCTTGCTCCCACAGAAGAGGAAGGTAAAGAGAATAACACAGTATGGGTGCATACTGAATTGCACAGGTGGAAGTAAAAACCCTTAAAATTCACACAGGGGATTCTCTGGATATCGACAATCCCCACCTTCACTGCAAAGAAAACATATTAGTGTTGCCAATCTGTTAATGTCTCAAACATCAAATCCCCACATGAAGCAGAAATCTGTGTCTAACCTGAGAAAAGGAACACCAGTGTATCTGACAGGTTATAATACTCGTGCAGAGTCAGATACAGTCATTTAAAACTAGGCCTCCAGGAAGTGCGCCAGGCTTTAAAGCCAATTTTATATACCGGACAAACAGTGGGCTTACAACTTCACTACACGTGATGCGATGGGGCCCAAAAAGACTTTTTCCCAAAGACTTAGATGGAGAACAAGACATCTATAAATTAGTGTGGATACATTTTTTCAAGCGTCACAACCCCCGCATTTCTTTAAACCAATCACAATCGTCGTGGGCGGCGCTAAACACTGGACGAAGCCACGGTGCCTCTGCAAAATAGCTTCGGGAAGGAACTTGTTTTGGTGGAACGTGTACGTTCAAAGGTTGTTTTAGTCGTGCAACAGAAAACTCAGATTGGACAGAAAGTCTAGCTAGCTGTTACCCTGCAGAGATCTGAAGAGCAGTTAACCATAGTCCTCATAAATCCACTGGACTTTAAAATTACAACACAAAGAAAGAGGAAGGTAACAGACATCCGGCAGTAAAGAGTGACATCCGACGGAATTTCTGGCAGCAACGGGGCAATCCTGGAAGTTGAACATCGTGTATATAGATTAGTCTGTCGATAAGACCTTCAATTTCTCATCTTAAAGCTGCTAATTACTATTATTTTCTGTACTATTCCATCTGCATCACTGTACAGTATATGCCATAGGTAATGTAACGTGACTGCTTCAAGAGAAAGCTACCTAAGTTAGGGTTGGTGAAGAGATGATCCAACCCTCAAAATGTCTCCAAAATAAAATGTCACTAAATGACATCCATAACTAACAACCTGCAACCTGTCAACAAAACATACATCATACATACATACATACTGTACATTTTAAGGCCATGACCTCCTCCTACATTTTTAGGAAAATACGACAAAGCTCCTTGGAACAAGACTTAAGAGATGACCGTCTCAGAGATAACTATCTTGTCCGTCCTCATCAGTTTAGAGCAGAGACACTCCTCCAAGTTTGGTTTGGAAGTTGGGAAATATTTAAATAATGAAAATCTTTAGACATGAATACATTAAAGTAATGAGTATGTAACTGTAATTTGACATAGCGGCCAAATAGTACAAATACATGGAGTGGAATTACATGATATGTCATTTTACACATAGAAGTTTAGAACTTTTTCTGGCTTTATGTGTCACTGAGCAACTCTCATAGTATCCGTCTCCAGGTATTATTATACCTCCATGGTGCTGACACCATGGAGGACCACTGGGACAAATATGACCCATCACCTCAAACCGCAATTTGAAGCCTATTACAGTCAATGAGGAGCAGAGCTATTTGAGATTTCTGCCATGAAGGTCAGCCAAAGAAATTTTTGAGCAATCTCACCAGTGGATTCGAGTCTCTGTGTGTTTATATTGGAATTGAGATGGTATTTAAAAGAAAGATGAGTCCACAAGTTTGTGAATATGTTTTATTTCACTCTGATGGCACTGGTATGCTATGCATATTTTCCACTGACAGACAGCGGTGGGCGAATATAAACCTGACCTGCCCTCTGAAGTCTGGCTCAGGGTTTAAAGTTAAAAAAGAGGAGGTATGTCCTCTTTACGACAGACAAGAGAAAAAGCTCTCTTCTCACTCCGAGAATCTGCCTGAACTCAGATCTGCTTCACACCACGTAACAGGGGTGACTATTGTGATTCTGCACGCATACCATCACCCCCTCACCCCAGCTGAGCGCTGCTCCGTATCGAGCACACACTGCTTAGAAAGACAGCGGAGTTTCAAAGGCATTTCACAGAGCTGCTGAAGCTACTTACTTCCACCACTAAATACTGCCAGGGAATCTCAAGACTCTGCTGCGGTCACTGACAATTATCTGTGGTGGGAAATCTGTGAGGGGAAAGAGCACGATGGAGAAGAAGGAAATAAAAAAAGACCCTCCACAGAAATTTAAGTTGTGCAAGTCCTTGGAAACAAAATCAGTACAGACCAAGAAAAATGCAATTTTCTTTGAACGGCATTGTTACTTCTAGCCGAGGATACATTTTTGTGCATTATAGAGGATGGATTTGTCCTTGTTTTGACACAAATAGAAAACTCTGCCTTAACATGCACACAGAGCTAGAAAAAAAACTCTCTCATTGTACAGGACACTGTAAAGCTACCAGGTTTCATCATTTACACACTTGACATCTTTGGGCTCAATTTGTTACTTTTGGAAACCGCTCGGGTTGTGGCAGAAGAAAAAGAAAGAGAAGAAAAGAAAAGAAAGAAATGTCAATATGACGCAGTAAAAACATACTTTATTATTTTCCAAGAGCCCAGGGAACACACACAGTTCCTCCCAGAGTCCAAAGCAAACACAGCTAACCTTAACCCTACCTTGACAGCAGCGATCCAGTACAGTTAAGTCCATCAAGACTGTATGAAGATTTAGCTGTCACCTCACAGCTTTATATTTAATTTCAAGGAAAAAGAATCATTTTATCCCTACTGCTTGCTCAGATTGACAAATGTGCCACTTGGATAAGCAAGATTTGATGATGCTGTTTTGATGATGATTTGAAATGCATGCCGCATTTCAAATCACAACATCGTCAGAGTGCAAGACGGCTGAAAACAATGGCTAGTCGTATTTGAAAAACGACATCTATTATTGAATTATATGCATTGAAACACCTCAGAGACTGAAGACAAAGGCTGAACTCAAAGCTGACAGAGTGAAAATCCCTGTTTTGTGTGCTGGTTTGTAAAGTCTGGGCTCTTACACGTCTCATGGCTTGTTATGCCTCGACACTGTATTAATTGCAGAGTATCGGCGCCAACCATCACACTATAAACGGTGAGAGTAGATGATAAACTAAGTAACCGTGTGGGAATCAGGGGGGACTGCTCTGAAGACAAGTCGCTAAATAGTCCCATCCAGAAAGTGCTACCACGTGGAGGCTCGCAGCACCATTTACAACCACGTTTCATTGTTCAGTTTAACTGGAGCAGCAACGGTGTAATTCTGACTGGAAGCGAGGACCACAGTGGGCAACTTGTTTCAAACCCCAGATGCACAGATGATCCATTCAGTCTAGATTAATATTTGCTTTTGTGAAGTTGAGGTTTTTCTCATTTTTAGTGTAACTTCCATCACCACCTTTTCACCAGCTTTAACAAAACAAAATGTCATATTGATGCCATGAAAGCAGTGATGAGAGGCAACCACATGGAACGGCTGACTGAAGTCTCTGGAGTTTGATGTTGACTGTGGCATGTGCTGTACATCATATTATACTGCATTTAAGTCACTTACGTAGAACATATGAATGGTTTAAGTGGATGGCTGTTTGTGTGTGGGTATAAATGTATGGGTGCGCATGTGTAATTATCTATCAATTTTTATAGGGCTAAACCTTCTATTTTTCTAACCTGACGTAAATTCGGCTTTTTATTCAGTTGTTTAACTGTGAGCATGAATTCAATAAACTCAAACTCAACAATGCCTCTCGACATGTTGCACAAATCACCAACAATATACAACCAATGGAAATCATGTATGGACACACAAATTGGGAAGAGGCATTACTCATGGCCGACTGGCTGCTGTTACATTAACTTCTACTATGCGTGAGTGTGTATTGGCAGTAATTTGCTTGGATTGATGATCTTGTGTGGTGGATAGTTGATCTGTTGTGCCACAAAAGCCACATCTGAGAATGTCTTCAACAAGTCCGTGTGAGAGACGTCTGAAATCACTTCCTTCTCTTTGAAGGTTCAACTCAATCAAAGCACACAAAAGATATTTTTTTCAAAGTGAGGTCTGATTGCAAATTGTCATAATTTGTGCCAATTTTACCTTTATAGTACCCCCCACCCTCCCCTAAAACAGCCAATGTACCAGTTATACGGTTGTTGTAGTTAGCTTGCAATGTGCTCAGACTGATCTCTTTTTACTGTTATTTGCGTCCAGCCTCTCCTCTATTTCCTCTTATCTCACTTTGTTTATGGAGTGCAGTCAAACTACATAAAGATGTTAGAAAGGCCTTCTGTTTTTCGTTTGCATTATATGCAATTCTACTGTCTCTAACATTTGCTGAATGTAAAGCCTGAACGCACCTTCTACTTCACCCCTTCACTTACCCCTGGAAGTATCTAACAAGAGCCATGTAGTTATACATACTAAATCTCTGCTGCCACCCCCCCCAAAAAAAAGTATTTTTCTAAATAATTATCTGTATACTCTCCTGACATTACATTGGACGGTTTTCACGTTTGGTTTTTACAAACATTCAAAGCTTCTTTGGACTGAATCACTGGGACAATCTTACAAAAAAAACACAAAAATCACTTCTGGGTAGATAAATGGCAATTGATTTGATTTTGGAGATATGTGAAATCGGAAAACTTGTTTATATGTGTTGTCATTTTCAGCCGTAACTGTAACATTTAAAGATGTATAGTTAAACACGGAGGTCTGACCTATCTGTCGTCTCTGCCGTGATTATTTTCTGTCCTATGTTGCTTTGCTAACGTCTTTGATAAACCAAATCTAATGTTAGGAACTGCAACATGTCACCGCTGGTCGGACTGACTGCTAGTTTGGGTGCTGTAAGTTTCTTTAGTGTGTAGCCCAACAGGTAAATTAGTTAGTGACAGTGTTGAGATATAAAAGCATCAAACACGCATTTTAGTTGGAGATGATAGTATATCCAGTTGTTCCTTGTCCCCGTTGGCTCAGCCCCGTTAAATTGTATGTATGGGACGCAGGAGTTTTCAACCCAAAGTTATTTTAAACGAACAATGTGACTTGGTCTATTTAATTCCATTCCATTGTAAAACATCAAATACCCCAAGATATCCTCTTGGAAAGATACCAGTTGGAGTAAGTGAGATGTTTTTGTGTGTTTTGGGGTAAACTGACCCTTTAAATAATCCCCACTACACCTCTGTGTTTTACGACTCAAAGGACCATTGACTTTCAGAGTATACCTCGCTGATTAATCTTAACAACATTGGGGGCGGATAGAGAAGCTTCAGTATGTTCCAGTTAGGCTCAGCGCTCACTGTCTACTGATCTCTTTTCAAACTACTTGATTGCTCCTGTTGGATTATCTGGTGGACGTGCGACCGCATGAGTGCGACTGTGGGAACCCGTGTGCGCAATGTGCATGCAAGTGTGTGTTTTAATTAAAGTTTGAGGGGGGGAATGGGAAAAGTTTAATTTAGCAAAGGCAGGGTGAAAAATTGTCTCGTTTTCTTGTCTTCATTTCTGTGTCGTTTCTTATCTTCCTCTAAGCTCGGCCACTGCGCAGGTTATCTCCAAATTACCAACAGAACTCATTTATTCTTCAATTGAATTAGGTCCTGGAGAGGAGGCCTGCACAACCATCTCTCCTTTATAAAACAAGCCGCCGACAGTGGCTATCCACAGCTCCAATGATTAGACCGCTGCATGACCTGGATCAAACACCTCAATCAGACACCACAGCTTGTTCTCTCTTCCTCTCTCTTTGTCTCTCTCGCAATCCTCTCAGTCTTTCTCCTCCACCAACTCTTGACAACAGTGACATCACATTTCTGCCCAATACTCTAGGTCACACAATACCCAGAATAACAGAAATGTTCAGTGTAAAAACTGTAGACTGTAGATGTAGACACATTTAGCCAAAACTGATTTTTGATTACAATTTTTCCTCTCATTGTTCTCATGAATTTATGGAAACAAACATGTAATTATGTTCTCAAAACCATCACAAGGCAAGGCAAGGCAAGGCAGCTTTATTTGTATAGCACATTTCAGCAACAAGGCAATTCAAAGTGCTTTACATGAAACATTAAAAAACAGTTAGAAAACAATTAAAAACAATTTCAAAGCATTAAATGACAAAACATAAAATGTAAAGAGCAATTAGAAAACAATTTAAAACAATTTAAAATCATTAAAAGACAAGAATAAGTTACAGTAAGAGTTAAAGGGGACAAAAAAAAAAGTAAGCTCTTTATTTCCAAAATCTGAACAGCAAACCTCAAGTTCACTGCAACCAGTAGGTCTGCAGTTCCTTTTTACAGATGTTCATGCACATACATCTTGGTTAAAAAGAATGATGTGTGACCAATCCAAGCTCTTACTGAGAGCCATGAGATTTATGTTTGTGAATATAATCTTCCATTGCATTAAAGGTAAGCAGAGTGAAAGATAAATCACTGTTAATCCTTTGAAACCTCTACAGTAGTACAGAGTCTCGCATGGCCCCTTAACTCAAAATCTGTGGCAGCGTCACGGAATCACAAAAAAATCCGTGATGGGCCCAAGGAAGAATTCCATGAAATGAAAACGGATCACCGAAAATTCCGTGATGGGCCCACGGAAGAATTCCGTGAAATAAACACGGCACCTTAAATTAAGGAAAAGGTCGTAGGCGGGCTTACGTTTCCATGACACGCGGGGCAACAACGGGACAACAAAGGTCCCAGGGTTAGGAAACGAAGAATGGGATGGTTGGGTTTAGGAAAACAATAACGGGACACGGGACAAGAACAGGACGGTTGGGGTTAGGAAAAGAAGAACGGGACGGATGGGTTTAGGACACACAGGACACGATCCCCGGTCTCCTGGGTGAAAGTCCTGTGTTGTTTGAACCATCCACCACCACAACCAACCTCCTTATGCAGATTTTCGGGCTTTCATATTACTTGCTACCGTAGTCGCTCTTAATGCTACGTCATCTTCTCATTGACTTTACACTGGCATTGTTTTCCGTGGTGGCGGCACGGAATGTGTGAAAATTCCAGGTGGCCACCACGGAAAACAATGCCAGTGTAAAGTGTTTGAGAATGCGTAATGCGGTGTTAACAGTTCGCAATCATTTCACGGAATTCTGTGAGACCAGGCTGTAACATTCACACTCCCCTGCTCCCATTTATGTATTTATATTTTTGACCAAAGCGACCAACCTGGCGGTGCCTTCACATTTGACTTCATACAGCTTCTCAAATTAACTGTTTTATTTTTTATCTCTGCGTGTTTACACACAGTGAATGAGCCAACACGAGAAGCTCGAGTGAACTTTTCCAACCGTACTTTCGTGTGATAGTTACCTCAAAAGTAAAGAAAATAGTGTGAAAAGAACTAGATATGACTGAGAATTCAGTGAATATAGTTTAAATTGTGCATTTCTAGTTCAGAAAAGGAAACCAAATGTCACCAAACAAACAGTGGAAGCCGAGGTAGACAGACCGAGAGCGGCTGACTGACACTGCAGTGTAGTGGGTAGTCCGACCACGTGAGATCAATATCCCCTAACGACCCTCAGCTCCACCCTCCAGGCTTCTGCAGCTCTCCTTAGCTTATCGGAGCCGTGTTTTGTTTCAGTAACTAGCAACTAGCAAGAGTATAATAGTATCTTCTCTTAGCTCTGGAATGTTTTCTGCTGAAGTACAGTTTAATGATGCTTAATAGATTTATTTTGGCTTCTAGACGGCCAGCCAAAATTAATGAATAAGTCTGCATAAATAATTTTTGCTTTTTTAAAGATTTTTTTTTGTTCTTTTGGCTTTTAATTAATAGGACAGCTGTAGACAGGAAAAGAGGGAGAGAGAGGGGGGACGACATGCAGAAAAGGGCCGCGGGTCAGAATCGAACACAGGCCGCTGCGGCAAGGACCAATCCCCTGCACATTGGGCGCACGCTCCACCAGGTGAGCTATCAGGGTGCCCCATGTTCAACTTTCTTCACCAGCTAGCATACAGCGCTAACTTTGCCCGGGAAGGTGGTGTAGGCTACCTGGTGCTGGAAACTGGGGCTTGTGTGACAATAAAATAGAATGAGAGTAGAATGGACCTTCCCATCCCAAGGATGGTCAGAGCAGCGGCCATTTTTATGTGTAGTGTTGAACTGTAACCGACTTAAGGTAGGCTACGTCACAGAGTCGCTCAGCTGATGTTTTGTAACAAGCGAGCAGTGGAGTAGTACAAAGCATGGAGAGGCGTCTTTTCTGCAGCATTTCCGTTGCTTTGCTGCTCGAAAAAAAATTGAGGTTTGATTTGGTTACTTCAAGACCAGACTTCAAGACCCAGACAAAAGGAAAACGCAGGCTTGGTGGAGGTGGCAAAACAGAGTTCTCAAACTAGTGAGCGTGACACACTTTACACCACTGACGTGTGTTGTCACCACAGGTGTAGATTTCAGGGGTTGCAGGCAATATATCGCCCCCACCCCCTAATATTTATGAAGATGTCGATTTGTCGATTTATTGTTGCATAACAAGTCACCAGAATGCAGGAAATGAAGTGTTTGTTGTAAAACAATTCTGGGGGGACAACCCTCAGACCCCCCCTGGTTATAATGTGTTCCTCCCAGTGTTGAACCAAAACCTACGCCCCCTGGTTGTCACCATAACAACTAACAGCAATCGCCATTTTCTCTTGAACTGGTCAAATGACCATTGCGAACAGTTCAATGTCCGTTCTACTCTCATTCTATTTCTATAGGTGAGACAAAAGCAATGAGCTAAGAGAGGGTAAAAAAAAAAAAAGTTCCATAGAGAGAGATAATTCTCTGTGGGATCATAATGCAAGCAATCCTTCTCTCACTACCCACAGTCATGCATTGCTAATATAATAAATGATTGGTTCTTCTTCTTCCCATATAATTATAATATTAATGGAGCTTTAATGTATCTTAGCATGTTAGCCAGATAAAACTGTGGTCATTTGGCTCCGCCCACTGTGGTTTAGCCCAGCCAATGAGATATTTTGCTCCTTGTGAGAAATGCTGGTATAATTAAACCCTCACTTGGCTGGTTGTTCTTTATACAGCATATATTGGTTTGCAAATATTGCTTTAGATTTATCCCTACAGTGTCTATTGCCTGAGAGACCTCTCGTCTTTGATGATTGCCTCTCTACCTTCCTCTCCCCTCTCCCTCTGCTTCTACATCTGCTTTCATTTTTCTCCGTGTGTATGACAAACAGCGAAGAAATTCCAAACTGTGGTCGTTCTAAGCCAGCAGCCCCTCCTCCAGCTTTCTCTTGGCAGGATGGCTCGTGTCTCACATTTAATCATGAATGCTTTGCCAGGCAGCTGGGCCTGAGGGAGATTCAGTGGGGGAACAGTAGAAACCTGATCCGGCGAGGTAGGCAGCGTACAGTTAAACCTCTCCATGAAGACCCAAGAGCCGGGCCATAACAACACCATCATGATAGTTCGACCAGAAGACAAACAACATCGTCCGACTTGTTTTTGGTCAGTGGAATCGAATCAGAAGAAAGTGGCAGAAAAACAAGGAAAGTTTAGAGAAGCATCGGGAGCACTTTCATGGCAAATTAAATGAACAGATGGAAAAGGGAAACGTCATTTGCTCTACATTCTGTCCCCTTGTCCCCCCATTTTTTTCTCTGTAAAGAATATGACTCTTGTCTAGTGAATGAAAATACAAACATTGCCAAGACATGTGTGATCTATTAAGCCGACCAAATTTAAAGCTCCACCAGTGGCCAGCCCCACATCACAGTGTCCAACATTCTCATTCACATCCATCCTGTATAATTGCATCCTCCAAGAGAATGCTTCAAGGGAACAGATAATTGAGTGGCACATGAACCTAATCATTTCTGCAGAGTCTCTCAAGGCCATTGGGAGGGACGAACTCTTTATCTCACCAGTCTCAAAGGAGAACCTTTCCCTTAATCTCACTCTGGATTCAAAGAGAAGGGCATTATAATGGTGGCCACCAATCTTCGTCTTTTTAGCCCATCAAGTATTTCTCCCCGACTATCGAAAAGCATGGAAGTAGTGTCTCTAACATCAACCATAGATTGATGAGGAAATGTTGGAAATTTTACCCTTCATTGACATCTTGGCAGTAACTGAAGCCGCTGAAAAATCCAAATGTAGTCAATGGAAAGGGAAGCACAAATTGAGCTGAGACAAACAAGCAGCTGGTTGTGATTGGCTGAGACACCTGCCAATCATGCTCATAAGCATATTTCTCTTCAAGCCATCACCTTAATTCACCATGAGGCACACATCATGTCCTAACTTCTCGTGGCAAACATTGATTCACCTTGAAGTTTGGAGAAATAAGTTGCATCCATTTGAGAAATCCGTGGAGTCAGAGATGTTTTTTTGGATGCAGTATAGGTGAACTAGGGCACTTCCACTTCATTTTTTTGACAGTTGGTTTCAGTCCAGCATTCTTTCTCGGCTGGGACCAGGCTGGTTGCCTGGCAACAGCTCAGGGCTAAGATATAGTCACATAACTCCCTCTAAAATTACAAATTGTGTAAACCTTTTTTTTTACTATTTTACACATTAAATGAACAAGATATGAACGGGTTAAATAGTGAGCTGTAGAGGTGCTGGTAGGCAG
This sequence comes from Perca flavescens, assembly GCF_004354835.1. Taxonomy (NCBI): domain Eukaryota; kingdom Metazoa; phylum Chordata; class Actinopteri; order Perciformes; family Percidae; genus Perca; species Perca flavescens. The sequence goes on from NC_041333.1 coordinate 10,917,101, forward strand.
ATTCTCTTACCACTAGACTGCTGTTTCCCTTTGTTACTAGTCTTTGTGCTAAGCTAAGCTAACCAGCTGCTGCATATGTAACGAACAGATATGAGAGAGGTGTTAATTTTCACCATTAAGCATATTTCCAAAAAATATCTAACTATTCCTTTAAATGTTGCAGAACATTACCATTGAACATTGAACATTCTTTTGTTTTGACTGATACTAAAAGTTACTATGTTGCAGCATTTTAGAGATTGTAAGAACATTCATGATATTTTCTGTTTAGATTTATGGTAAAAGGTGCACGATTCCAAGAGCAACCAGAGAAGTCAAATCATGTTTCAGTAATGTGCTTCATTTTACAAAGTTTGAGCCTTCCTGCCCCGTTTTTCTGCAGGGATAGGGGTGAGGGACAGGGGATGTTTATGGGGTGGTATGGTGGTATCAGGTCAACAGCAGATTCCACATAGACGTAGGTATGCAGCATCTTAAAGCTGGGAACCTGAGGATTAATGTGCCATGTTGCTCAGTACTGTGCATAGTAATTGATCAGAAATAAAATTGATTAATTTATCAAAATAAATTGTGAGAATGTATACGGTCTTAGCACATTATGATATGAGCCTATAATGGCAATTCCCATGTTCACTTATGTCTCATAAATTGTTGCAGCAGTTTTCGGGTTGGAACCATTTGTTACACAGATTTGGTGCACACATTCTTTACCCCACGAAAATTAATAAAAATGGTCAAAAATCCCTCCAAAATAACAAAGGAACATGATGGAACATACTTATATATATATATATATATATATATATATATATATATATATATATATATATATATATATATATACCAATACTTGGTATTAAAAAAAAACGTTTGACATTTGGAGATTTTCAGAAAGCGTATATCCTCTGAATGCCCCATGTCTGTTGTTTGTGGTTGTAAAATTTAATGAGGCTGTGATTATCCTAGAGGTCACAACATGTCCTTTTATACAGTTCACACTCATTAAAACTAAAAGGCTGTTATGGTTTCGGTATTTTTGCTTGCTATTGTTTTCTTTCTAGTTTTCTGTATCATCCTGTTTGCTTTATTCTGGACTGTGGATTTATGTTCCCTGTGTCTTCCTGTGTTCTCTGCTCTCCCTTGTGTTTAGTGTTGTCAAGTTTCTGTATTTAGTAGATTCCATGTCTTCGGTTAGTTGTTCCCATTTCCTGTTTTATTTTGATAGTCTGTTTTCTGTCATGTCTAGTTCTACTTCCTGTGTTTTCCCTCCTTTGTGATTGTCCTGCCCCGCCCTGATGTGTTTCACCTGTTGTCTCACTTGTTTATGATTTGCCTGTCACCTCATGTATTTAGCCTCTGTGTTCCCTTTGTCTCTTGTCAGATCGTCTTGTGTGCTTGCCCATGTCTGGTGTTTGTTCCTTTGTGTGTTCTGTTTGCTCCTGCCGTCAGTGTTCTATTTTTTATGTTTCCAGTCCTTGTACTGCCGCCCTTTGTTATATTAAATACCTCAGTTTGACCACCTCCTGCCTGCCTGCCTCCTCTCTGCATTTGGGTCCGAATTCCCTGCTCCCCCACCACAAAGGCTACTATGGGCACTTACATCATCACACAGGAATACAATTGATCTCATTTATTCCACAAGAGTCTGAGCTTTAGCAAAGTCTAGCCTAACTTTGGAGCATTATTTAGCCACCTTCCTGACAACCTAGTCATGACATGGTTGGTACCATTGGATTCCTTAGATCTAGTTTTATATGATACCAGTATTTGTACCTCCAATCTGAGCCTGCTACAGCCTCTGAAAGACAAAAAGTTGGCCGTCAGATTGGTACGGTTACAGCTCTGTGACAGCTTCCAAAAGGAAATACAGTAAAAGGGTTTGCTGTAGAAAAAAAACACATATTTGCAAATAACTGCTTATTTTGTCAAATGCTGTCTGATTGTAAAGTCAAATGGAAGGTTTGTGTTGTCTGTTCTTACAACATGACATCATGGCTTTGCGTAAACATACACGGCACTTTCCTAAAGCCAAGTTATCTGCGTGTATGTCTACGCTGTATACAGCGGACGGCAGTCTACAGCGTCACAGCGTAAACATACACGGCACTTTCTAAAGCCACGTGACGTGTTATCGCGAGGCTACGTGTTATAGCGAGACTACAGTTGGGTTTAGGAAAAGAAGAACCGGTTGGGTTTAGGAAAAGAAGAAAGCTACGGTTGGGTTTAGGAAACGTGACACGCGGTTTGGGTTTAGGAAAAGAACAACCGGCTGGGTTTAGGAAAAGAAGAACGGGGTTGGGTAAAACAAGGAAAACAACAAACATGGAAAGGAAACGTCACACGCATGACATGAAGGAAACGTGACACACGGAACATGATTCCCACTCTCCTGGGTGAAAGTCCTGTGTTTTACCCATCCTCCACCCCGACCAACCTCCCTGCGTGGATTTTCGCCCTTTCATACTACTCGCTACGGCCTTCAATTCACACGCAAGGTAATGTATGTCAATGGAGGCCAAACGGCGTTGATAAACACGCTAAAAAGTGATAACGCGCCAATAATGGCATACGAATTGGCGCGTCATACATACGTCACTTGATGAGATCAGTCTGGTTCTTATGTGTTCTGAACACTCTGCAGGTACCAGCCCCATTTTCTTCTATTATTATTATTATTTAAACCCATCACCATGTGATCCAGGGTACAGCTATTCAAACCAAGCCTTATCCAGTGACATTAAGAACCATTGCTGGGTTTCAGTGTTTGCCTGTCATGACTCATTAGAGACATCTGTAGTAGGCATGTGATTACCCACTCCTACACCACACAGCTGACAAAACTGTTCCACAGCGGAGCTCAGAACAGACACTGTGTGGGAGCCATGTTGGTCCGGGCTGGCAGAGGGTTAGGAATTTTTTTATTTATTTTTTTAACTTTCACACAGCGACAATTGAAAGCTATGCCAAAGTATCCGAGAAAGACTGAGTCGGAACCATATTTTAATGTCACGAATGTAACAACTACCACTCTGGCGCTGGAGACACGGGCTGCCGTCATTATGAGGGCCGGGGGTCATTACGGTGAACACCATTAGACAGAGAACTTAAATTTAAAACTCAAATTTCAATTTTTTAAAAAGACCTGAGAAAGAGATAAGCATGTGGTTGATAAAACACGTCTGAAAGACAATGCAGAGGGAAGAATCAATAACTTCATGTAAGAAAGGCTATTAATTCACAGTGCATAAAAGCTGTTTACAATATATTCTGTAAAGTGCTACTCGGAGTGTTTTTCCCCAGCATCCCAAGAGCCACATCATACTGAAATATCTCTTTTAAAAGGCATACTTGCAAATGAACACGTTTTGTACAATTCTGCAAAAATGACAAGGAGCCACTCTCAAGATAAGATTGTGCATAAAGTCGCAACAAAAACAGCTGTTCAAAGACAACTGAATAGCTACATTGTTGAGATAAGTGGAAAGTAATTCACAAAGTTCATTCTCTGTGTTTGGATCCATAATGCATACAAAAAAAGTAGTTTCTGTTGCTGTGGGCATTTGCAAGTTTCAGAGATAAACTATTCAATATGAGTGTCTGAAAAGGCAGCATTACTGTAGCTCTGCTGGGTCCTGAAGTGCTGCTGCAAATGCTGAGAAGAAAAAGCTCTGGCATCAGTGTGCTACTCAGAGAAATGGTAGAGGCTTGTTAGAATAATGTCATATATCTTTCTTAACCTAAAAAAAACATGCACTGTTCCCAAAGTTCTCACCCACAAAAATGCTGCACACAATCAGAATTTCACCAGGATCCCTGTTTTGTTTCTGGTTCCCCTCCATCCATGGCTCTCTAAACAGAGCCTATACTTTGTTTATCTTCCGTCTGGGCAGTTCCAGCCTGAAAAACACAGGCATTGACTGACAATTCCAGCAAATTAAGACTTACAAAGTACTCCTTCCCCAGTTACTCGGCACTCTTTTAAACAAGAAGTAAATGTGTTCACGATAGCTCACCATGGACCATCTCATCGATCAGCCGCGAGTGTCAGCCGAAATGAACAAATCCAAGCCAACTCCTGTCCTCTGTTTTCTCTCTTTGTTCCAGCCAGCTGACATTCTACTAAATCTATCAACACTCGGTTGCTGCATGGAAAAATATTGCTAATTTTTTCAACAATCTGTCCCGAAGCAAACATATTCAAAAAAAACTCAATGTCATGCTGATTAAACAGCTGAAATCAAAAAGATTACCGTGCAGTTTTCAATGAAAAAAAAAACAATTATAGAAGGAGTTCAAGTCAGGTTTTCTTTCTTTTTATATTGCGGTGCTTCATCACAATCTTGGCTTTATTTGCAACTACTAGAAAAGGCCAAAATAATCCGAGCTGCCCCTTTGGTTTTGTGGGAATCACTGTACCAGAACATGGTCTGTGGAAGATAATCATGAGAGAATATCAATGGAATACAAATGCTGTCAAAGCCAAGGCGCCGTCCAATGGGGTCACATCGTCCTGACATATAAAATAGCCGTGATATCATTACGAAGCACTGCCCTCGCGTCAGATTATGATGTACCCTGCAAACTTCCAATACCTTTGTAGCATCTGCTTTCTGCAGCAAGTGATGAATCCAATAGAGAAAGGTCCCTTACTAACACAATAGATCACCTGATTGATGGCCATTCCTGAAAGAACTGCCAGAACAAAACAAGACCCTCTTCTCCAATTCCCTTAGAGGCGATGAGTTTTGTCGGGTGTCAAAATGAACAAAAAAGAGAGGAGAAGCTGATTCATTCCGGCCTGGAAAAAGATGACAGGGGAGGACTGCTACAACACGAACTGCAGCTCAGCCCTGCAAACATAAAAGATATCAGCTGAAGGATGAACAGGCTCTTAATTACGAGGTACGCAAAATCATATTAAGCTGCTCTACAAAGAAGTTGCTCAAACACATTCTGAGAGCTGTCGTCATTCGAATAGGCACATCTGCTCTGCTTTAAATCTTTGTCTTTCGGATAAATAATAGCATATGATTACAGAGGATGGACACGTTAACAAACGTACTAAATGATGCAATTTAATACAATGAGACCGTAACAAAAGACCTACAGCTTATGAAGCTCACACATTTTGTTGAGACAGGTGCGTGAGAGGTATGGATCCAAATGCATTCAGTTCTTGATCTCACCTTTTCTTAAATAAGTTTTAAGTTTAACCAACCACATATTTGCCACGATCTCCCTAAACCAATCATATCGTTGCTGTCAAACTTTAAAAAAAAAAAATCAGTTTTCCTCTCTGCTGCTGTCAGTTGTCATTAGATGCAGGGAACCCTGGCAGGGTTCAGACTCTTCTCATTCACTGTTTGTACTTGTACCTGCGAGAAGTAAAGCGCTACAGTATAAAGCCTTAATATAAAAAAATATATAAAAGAAGCACTTTATTTATCCCTCAATGGGGGAAATTCAATTATTTCACTTTATTGTTGTACCAATAAACACATAGGGACTAGATAGGCACACATGCACATACAGGACCAATAGGCTTGTATTAATGGAGAGGTGTATGAGGTGTCAGAGTGTAGGAGCTGCCACATAGTCAGCGCTCCAAGCTGTTGGGAGTTCGGTGCCTTGCTCAAGGGCAGCTAATAACAGTCCAGACTCCGTACTCTGGTCCATGTGGGACTTACACCAGTCACACCCCCCTGATGCCCAAGCCCACGATCTTTTCCTAATCCAATCCAATGTAGTTTTTTTTTGCCTAAACCTAACCAAATACTGATTGCTCATGTTGCTAATGCACAAAGATTTTCCAATTACCTTTCGTAAGATATCGTGCGTTATACGAAGATACGCTGCAGGGTTTTATTGTGAAATGCATCTGCCAGTTTGAAATCCCCCTTTTTTCCCCCCATTTCTGATGATCTGTTCACTCCCAATAATCACAATTGCAGCTCGGACACAAGAGCCACTTACCTCTTCTGAGACTGATGTCACTTTCCTAAGAAAACGCCAAGACCAGAAATAATTTCAAAACCAAAAACTGGAATAGTCTATTGAAAAAACAAAATTGTCTCCCAGATTGAATAGGAAATATGCCTCTGAAATCATACATCTAAGACATTTATGTGTGAGTACTGTTTCTTTCTTCTTGTCTTTCTGTTGTTTTTTGTTCATCTGGTGTGGAGCTTGTCTTTGTGAGCCCTGTAGGTATTAATAGCCTGTTCTGTAGCTCTGTTCATGAGCTGTCACTGTAGCCTGTCTTGTCATTGTTTTATTAACTTGAATAAAGTGGCATGCTTTTTAGTTTAATTAAAACATGTCACCCAGGCTTTAGTGAATATGTTTCAAGTGTTGAGGACTAAATTAGTTGCAGTCAGTTGTGGTCAGGTAGCCAGAAGCCCATTTTGAAAGAGCTGGGTGATCGGCCTAATATTACAACACGCACAACATAAGTAAAGATACATAACTCTGGTCGTCTCAAATTTTATTATTTTTGACTTGCTGTTCTGCAGAATATTACTAAAACCTATTCTGCAACCACTATTGAGTATGTTTACATGCACACTAATATTCCACTATTATTCCTAATTATGACAATATTTTCAAATTTGATACAGGTCATGTAAACAGCATATTCTGTTTGGATATTCCAAATGAGGCCTTTTTTCCGAAGTCAGCATTTTCCAATTTAGACATGGGGTATTCCGGTGTTATTCGGCTTTTCAAGGCATTCTTTGGGCATGTATACAGTGCATTCAGAATCTGCATCTCAATCAGGGTTTTTACCGCAGTTTGTCGCCTGTTGATTTATTTAATGAAAGTGGAGCGACAAGCTAAAGCCTTAATTGAATGCTTTGCTTCCTAGTAAAAAAATTGTATTACGGTCAGCTCTGTGCGTTGCTATGGTTATGTGCACACAAACCAACCAGCCAACAGTTTGCAGGGCTGTGGTAGAGATGCATGGCCAAAAGAAAAGAAGGAGAAACACTGCTACCTACATTATGAAAGACTTGGGTGTCAAGAGGTTTTCAGATATGCACAAACATCGCAACGGCAACCTTTTCAAGATGGTGGAATCAAAGAGGGAGGCTGTGTTCGCGCGCTAGTTTTTAATAAAAATCCTATTTTGCACAGCTGCATCTAAACGGGAATATTAGTGGAATATTCACTTCCATAAGCGATGTCAGCAGCTTAGTCGGAACATCGTCTTTTCCGGAATAAGGGCAAAAACCGGAATATTATGTGTGCTGTCATGTTGCTCACCCTGGTAATGCTGATATTGGCAGCTCTTTATTTTTGTTAGTTGACCTTCTGTTGGCTCACGGGCAAGACGCTCTATAATGAAGGTACTTGGTTGAATTGCTTGACCTTTGAGCTAGTTAAAAGCTTGTGAAGTGTTTGGAGAAACAAGGCTAAGTACGCAGGTCTAAGGATGGGTTTGACTTGTGTCAATCATGACAGCTGAGGGATGGTGATGATGTGTCCAAACAGCAGGTTACAGGCCTGTCTGTGGTCATCTGGACAGCATTAAACATGTTATTTACTGTCTCAATAACAGTGGTGGAATGTAACTAAGTACATTCACTCAAGTACTGTACATAAGTTCAATTTTGAGGGGCTTATACTTTACTTTGTCATTTCTTTTCATGGCACTTTCTACTTCTACTCCGTTACATTTTAGAGAGTGATATTGTACTTTTTACTCCACTACATTCATCTGTTACAGCTTTAGTTAATAGTTACTTTACACATTAAGATTTGTGCACACAAAACACAGTTTACAGTGTGGTATTAGTACTTTTACTTAAGTAAAGGATCTGAATACCTCTTCCACCACTGCTCAACACCAATCCCTTTGAGAAATCTTAAAAAAAAATGTAATTTAACAACTTACTATTAGACCTTGCCTTTTCTTCAGAGCACACACACACACACACACACACACACACACACACACACACACACACACACACACACACACACACACACACACACACACACACACACTTTCACTAACTCCAGTACTAAAACTGTAATGTGTTCAATATAAAGGTAGAAAGCCAATACCCCTGTTTTTCTGCACTACAACATTTAACACAGCAACATTTAATCAGATTTTGCAATTCAACAAACACTAAAAAAAAACTTTGCCTCATGTATTGTAATAGAACATCACTCCCAAGTGCTGAAACATCATTTAACAACAATAGATGTAACTGAACACTTTTCCTTAACATCCCAGAGCACCATGTTTATTGCTGCCCTGGAGGATATTGTTTTTATCTATCAGTATGTGGTGCATGGTATGTACAGCTGATGCAGCATTGTATACTGTAGCACATGTTTGTTGTTGTGCCTGTGGGGACGAATAAAGTTTATTGGACTCAACTGTTTTTACCCTATTTGCTGGAAGTTACAATCTAGACCACTTCAGCCTGTTTTTCCTGTTTATCTAGTCAGTGGATCTCATACCTTGAACATAATGGGTAATCTCAGCGATGGAATAAATAGCTTTGAAGGAATAGTTTTTTGGGGAAATGCACTTATTTGCCTTCTAGCCGAAAGAGTGGTATCGATCTTCTCATGTGACTATCGTCGAGAAAGCAAATAAGCATATTTACCCAAAATGCTGAACAATGACCTTCCTCCACAGCGCCGCGAAGGAGGGTCTGGCTAGTCCACACAGCATTCTGGGATGGAAGAAGAACGTGCTCTGGTTTAATGGCATTTCCTTAAACCAATCACAATCATCTTGGGCAGCGCTAAGCGCCGGACGGAGCCACGGTGCCTCTGCAAAATAGACTCGGGAAGGAACTTGTTTTGGTGGAACATGTGTACACATGTTCAAAAGTTGTTTGAGTCGTGCAACAGAACACTCAGATTGGACAGATAGTCTAGCTAGCTGTCTGGATTTACCCTGCAGAGATCTGAGTAGCATATCGTGGTCTTCATAAAGCCACCGCAGTTTAGAACGCCAACACAAAGAAAGAGGAAGGTTAAGGCCGAAATGAGGGACATCCGGTGGAATTTCCGGCGACACTAAGTAATATTACAAAGCACATGCTTTTATTTCTTAAGGTAAAAATTCTACTTTTGTTTCTGTAATAATGAGAATCAAAATGATCTTTCTTGTATTTGAAGATCTAAATCATCAGTTAACTTCATAGATGGGGGCAATCATTTTAACTAAACTCTAGTTTTACTTCCATTTCCTTTGCTTAGGTTTTATCCAAACCCTGTGGTGGTACATTGTGTAATATTCCGCCAGCCACTCGGTCCCTGCAGGTAAAACACTGTGTTTAGAGAGATGTCCTCTGAGGACAGCACTCTGAGAGCGCTCGGCCTGCTCATCAGTCAACTGTGATTCGGACATCAAAAAAAAAAAATCGAGGCCATGTGAATTGTGTTTCAAAGTACTTCTAATGCACTGCAGCCAGCTGATAGATGTTTTTTTTGGGGGCTGTACTTTAGATTTGTTTTTCCCGTGGCATGAGCACATGTAGTGCTGAAGTTTGAAGCCCCAGGGTTGCTCCCAAGAAAACATCCTTCAACTCTTCTTCATTGCAATGGTAGAGACATCACACACACAGCTATGCACTATGTACACCAAAAAACTCTTTGTGAATAACTGAAGGTCGCACATACTCACAAATTCACATACAAATATTTACAGTGAGGGTATGAGCTGACTATATTTACTTTCTTCTGAATAATATGTTTATAATTAGAGCCAGAACAAAAAAAAAAACGGGACAAATAAATGACGGCAGTGGTGTGAAGCAGCCGGATCCCCTGACTGTGTGCTATGCTTTGTGACAGTGCTGTTTAATTTGAGGTTTAAAGTGGAGCTTTGTGTTCTTGTGTATTTTTTTTTGTCAAGAGCAACATTATGCCAAGTTACTCATGAAGCAATAAGCCAGGCATCCACTTGCCCGGGCTGAATACCTTCTCTTCAAACAGGAAGCTTTTATCCCACAAGGCTATTCATTAGAAGAAAGGACACGGGATAAATCAACACCTGTGTATCAAGTTTCCTTTTGACAAGATGCGTCATGGCAGGAAGTCCCTCTGTTGATACCTGCGTATGTAATGTGTGAGTCATTCCTCGCAGTTTATAGGTGAACACATGAACTGTTTTTCCAAGCATTTCAAAACATGATTCTACTGAGAAACAGAGCTCAACTGTGACCGCCCGGTTTTTCCGGAAGTGATTTTCCCCATTCAACATCTCACTCTAAAAACTACTGCATCTCCTACGTTAAAAAGGGACCAACTACTTTCCGGGTTATTTCAACCCAGACAATTGGGTTACTCTTTTTGACCCAACTTCTGGGTTAAATACTTGACCAAATCTTTGGTTAAAATAACCCAACTTCAGTGTCAAAAGAACAACTGCATTTTCTGGGTTGAAATAACCCAGAAATTAGTTAGTCCTGGCACTTTTCAACCCAGGAGTTGGGTGAACCTAATTAACTCCTCCAAAATGATATGGGAAAAAAGGGATGACCCTGCCCAAAAATGTATTGTACTGGTTTGCATTTGGCAAAGACATACAAATAGACAATTTTTTTTTTTTTTACAGCCATGAAATATGTGCCTAAACCTCTGCATCTGACGCATCCCACTCCTCTGTTATGGTGTGGTGGCTATTTCAGTAGATTTACTCACTAACATTGTTGTGGAAACACAAAAAGATTGGAAACTAAATGCACACTTCCTGTATTACTTCAAATACTAAGTTACTCATCTAGTGTGCGGTGGTTTATGGGATGAGTAGTTCCTTCACTCTGAAATGACGATATGTACATACGTTGTATCAACATTCCCGCCCCTCCTCTGAGAGAGGGGGCGTTCTTCTACGGGGGTAGAGAGGGAAGGAGGTGTTTCTTCTTCCTCTTCTTCTGAATTTCTGGCAGACTGATGTGTATGTTATAGGGCAAGGGTTTAATATATGAACTCATTTCTTCTATTTCTTAGTTAATATATCCATGTTTAGAGGGTGTGTCACTTTATTTCTCCTACAAATACTGGTGATACTGTTTTATCATAATGTACACAACACACAAGTGTGATTGTTCATATTATAAACTATGTTGACATGATAATATAACTCCATAAAATACACCCCTCCAACAAAAAATACATTATATATATAGAGAGAGAAAGAGAAAGAGAGAGAGAGAAACAACCCTATAACCCAGAACATGGGTTACTCTTTGAAAAATAACCCAGCAACCCAAACAATCCAGGAATTGGGTCAAAATATTAGCCCTATAACCCAGAAAATGGTTACTCTCTGAAAAAATAACCCATCATTTTAACCCAACACAAATAACCCAGAAACTGGGTTGAAGAAATAACCCAGGAGTTTTTAGAGTGCTCCATTGACGTTTCAGAAAATGCGTATATAAAGAGTTTTAAGCATGGGACCATGTCGCTGTTATACTTAGTATTGTGGGTATTGTATTACTTCTCTGTGAGATTACTTATCAAACATGTTTTTCTTAAAATGAGGTTGATATCACACAGACTTGTAGCTTCTGCAGGAAGTTTAGTGTTTAGAACAGGGGTCTTCAACTTCTTTTACGCCAAGGACCCCTTAGCTGAAAGAGGAACAGAGCAGGGACTCCCCTACTACATATTTTAGAAAATGTAGTTATATATTAAACTGGGCCTACAATAATGTGTGCTTAAAGCCTTTATATATACCTTTTAGTGTGTAGAATACTAAGCTATTAAAATAGCCTAATAATTGTTGGCATTATTTTATAAATCAGGTTTTAATGTTAAACATACATGTGGCAGAGTGAATCCTTAGGATGAAGTGTATATGCGGATGACTACCTTAGTTATAGGCCAGTAAGCCTATCATCAGTGGAGATTTATTTATATATATATATATATATATATATATATATATATATATATATATATATATATATATATATATATTTTTTCTTGTTTTTAGTTGGAAAAAACTTAACAATAATTTGGAGGCCCCCCTGCATTGACTCTGAGGACCCCCTAGGGGCCCCGGACCCCATGTTGAGAAATTATGGATAATTATCAAAATCCTAATGGAGATAATGAATAGGATTTTTTTTACTTCCGGAACCACACTGTTGAGCTCTATGATGTATGTATGTACTACTGTAATTATACAAGCTGTTTAGTATTATCTGTTTCGTGTCACAGATGTTAATATCAAACTGGTGGAGAAGAAGTTTTGCAGAAAGTGTTAGATAAACTACTCACAGATTTAAACAAGTCAACTTAGAGGAGCAGTTAACCATAGTCCCCATAAATCCACCAGAGTTTAGAACGCCAACACAAAGAAAGCGCAAGCTTACGGATATCCGGCCTAAATGAGGGACATCTGGCAGAACGGAGCAATCCCGGAAGTGGAAGGTCATGTATATAGACAAATTAGGAATAAACTACCTATATCACCCGAAAGCATCCTGGTTTGTCTAAAAATGTTGTCATGGCAAAAGTACAACAGCAATAAGAGTGATGATTGAGTACACAGAGGTTGGCTAATGCAAAGCAAATGCTGCAATGTGTGCATTCCAAATAATGAATACAGATCAACAAGTAGTAAAAGTAATCAGAAAAGCTTCCAAAGGCCACAGCTTCTGCCAACTTCTTAGCAAAACAAGATGACAAAGCTCTTTAGAAAAACGGGCCCGAGTGATTATGAGCTTTTATGCCTTCATCACTGTCAGGGAGAGACAGACATAAATAAACATGTCATCATAGCGAGCATTAAATTATGCTAATACATTTCCAACTTTGATTAGCAAATTAAATCTCAAAAATATGTTAAAATCTCATGGCACATCAACCAGAAAACAACTCCTGCAACATAGGTGATGACGTTTGGCAAAAGCTGGTGGCAGAGTAAAACAAATCATAAGTGTAATCAAAAGCAAAGGCAGAAATGTATTTCAAGTAAGCTTGGTCTGTGATAGGACCGTATGCTAATCTGTGATTTGGTCACAATCCCAAATACAACAGAAAAATAAAAGAAAAAAGATGTATTTATTTATTATTTTTACCTGGTATCCCACCAAGGTGCTTCCATTATCTCACAGAGTCTACAGTCTGCTCATAATGATAAGGGATGTTGCCTAGGGCACACAAGAAATAAATCCAATATTCCCACAGACTCTGCTGGTTTTTCAGTGCTAATACAGACATGGCGTTGGGAACTGCTGATGGCAACGTGCACTGAGGGCTTCAGTCTCCAATGTCAAGGAAAAAACACCTGTGACCTGATTTCTAAATCAAAGCGGTGATGTAAACTAGCCTGGCACACATTACAGACCCCATACACCGTACCAGGTGAGAAGACACAGGTCCCTATCTTGCATCCGACGCATTTAATTAGACCATTCAACACACAACTGTTTGGATCCTCCTACACTTTCTAAAATGGGAGGATGTTTCTTCATCGAGTACTTTTACTTTTAATACTTTAAGTACAGTTTCCTGATGATACTTACATACTTTTACTTAAGTAACATGTTCAATGCAGGACTTTTACTTGTGACAGAGTAATTTTACAGTGTGGTATTAATATTTTTACTAAGTAAAGGATCTGAATACTTCTTCCACCACTGTTTACTGCCTAAACTCAAGCAGACCTTAACCATGAGCTGTCACATTAGAACATGTTAATATAAGTTGTTTCTATAAAGGCATATGAGTTGTTTCGGAAGATAAAGACAAGATAGCTCTTTTGTCAATTATGTATGAGGACTTGTTTCACCAATAGTGAGCGTCAGTGCACTGTGCAACAACTTTCTCTCTCTCTATTTAATACTGTATATAGCCTATTTAGATGCATTTTAGCAAACCAGATTATTAAAAAAGAAATGAGGTTGTCTGATCACTTGGTTTATTATTTTGATGTTTTATGCAGAAATGCATCGTTCAGACATCTAAGTCGTATATAGATCCGGTCCAGAGGCCTACTTTCTCAAATGGAGCATTAAATACCACTGACACACTCACAGAACAAAGCAATATCAGCTCTGCTGATGTGGGCTTGCTGACTGACCTGCAGGTTTGGGTATTGAAAACCTGCTGCTGGAGAAAGCCAATCCTCCCGAGGCAACTAATTGGTTGCGACTCATCATGGCAACCGGCCATGAGACTTACTGTAAGGGGAATTAGTCCCGACTGGCTGTGTTGTGGGGATCAGTTGGTTTATTTGCACTTTTGCATGGATCAGCTTTTCAAAGATGGAGTTGCAAATAGCAGCACTGTAATGTAATCAATGGCTGCCTCTGCATATGCATTTGTAGCCAATTAGGAGATTTATTTTTTGTTAGCAGTAATGCAGAACCTTCAAAGACTAGAGTTTGGGGTCAAAGCTCAGAAGTCCGCAGCTACATATTCCCTGAGACTTGAAGCGGTGTAAGAGGTAAAACTTTGGACTCAATTAAGTATTCTCCGATGACCTCTGGTGCCCAGAGATAATTGAGTGGTTAAGTCAGCGGCCGCTGCAACTACCTGTGTGTCCCTCCTGGCGTTTTATCAGATCCCACTGCTGCTTTTTCTCCACTGCCTCCACATCTCTGTCTGTCTATTCTAAAAACTGCTGCTCTTTTATTAAAAACTAATCACATTTAAATTAAAATTGGCACAGTTCACTTTTTTGGTGGGGAGTGCAAGGGGGGGGGGCTGAAGTGTGAAACACTGACAGCCAGAGGTGACTAGATTCATTTTGCAAACATCAAAAGCGAGAAATCTTGTGAAGTGCACACAGCATTCTGCGGTGCATTATAACAACGAATAACAGAAGTACAAGTGAGGCAAGACATCTTACACTGATGGGTTCAGTTCTTTTTATTGTATCTCTGCAGTTAAAGTCGACCATTTAGATTGGACTCTTTAGTTTTGACTCATCTCGCTCTCTTGTTATTATGTATATATAATATTTCTCCCCAATGTCCAGTTTCATTTGGACGTTAAGGTCAATTCGTTGGCATCTCAATTCGGGAGACAGGACACTTTTACACGAATTGGACAGATGACGCAGATGTGTTTAGACTGCGTAGAGCAGTCTTAAAGGTCCCATATTTTAAAAAGTAAGATTTCCATGTCTTCTTTTGATGATAAAGTTATAATCAAATTATAGAAAAATAATTAAAATCAATCCACAGACAAATGCACACAGCCCGTATTCAGGAACTGTGACTTTAAACGAGCTGGCAGGACTTCCGTACGGTTGTGATGTCACAACTATACTGTATGTAGGTAGAAAGTGCCGCTACAGTGACGTTACAGTCATTCCCCGGCTGCATTGATGGTGTAGAGACTCCAAGAGTGCAGACGCATAAGACCAAGAAACACTAACCAATCAGAGCAGACTGGGCTTTTTCGGGAGGGGGGACTTAAAGAGACAGGCACTAAAATGGAGTGTTTCGGACAGAGGGTGAATCCAGGTTTATTCAGGCAGACAGTATGATCAAAATAATGTATTTTTTGAACATTAAAAGCTCTGAACACCCACACAGGTGTTTTCAGTTAATCTGGCTGTTTGGGCTCTTCCCAGGACTGTGTGGGTGATTGTCATCTTCCTGATTCTCCTGTTAGCTCTGTTGCACCTGTTAGGGCAGGACAAATGACACATGTATCATTCTTATTGGTAGAAAAGATGTGTGAGCCAATAAATTCCCATCTAAGCTCCGGCCCACCTTCAACCTGAGCAGAGGTCTAATCAGCCAGAATAACTGAAATCACCTGTGTGGTTGTTCAGATACTGTGTGGCTGTTCATGAACCTAAAAATAAGCATGACATGGGACCTTTAAATTATACACTTCCCTGTAGCATTATTTGTTTTGAGTTGAGGACAGTCTCACTGCTGTAACGAGTGGCCAGTACAGCCTGGGCCTGGCGGCTCTGCTGATGAGGATCGTTTCTGACAAAGGGTCATTGGTTCTGCATGACGACAGGCGGGCCTGTAAGTGCTGATGGGCTGCCTCCTCTGGCACTGTTAGTCTAAATGTAGACTGGCACTGACACTAATGTACACTGATAAAGCTGTGAGAGTCAATAGTCGGGGGAAGAGAGTGTGGGGGTGGGAGACAGTGGATTCTTAATTTACCCTATTTGTTCCATTTGTCAGGCGCTGGAACTCACATTGTGAATGTGGACGGGAGAGCTCTCCTTACAGTCAGCGGCTTCAGTGATTCTTTACAGGTGAAGGTTCATTTCGTGGCAAGCTTAATATCTGGGGACCAAGGACATTTAAATTTCATTTGACATAATGATGCTGAGTGAGATTTGACTAACCCTGTGATGCATTTTCTCTCCCAGTGAGAGCAGCGGATTCATGCATGATGATCGCCAAGGACGCTGGCTAAGATATGGGTTTAGCCTGAGGACAGTTTTTCTTCATAGAAACATGTCAATACAGGCCTAATTGGTCCTTCTGTTGAAGACATAAATGAGGTGTTTGTAAAATTGTGTTCTGGTGATGAGGAGCATGTCGATACGTTATTCCTCAACATCATCTTTCCAATCTGCATCTCACTGGAACCCATACTGTATGTCTGTGTTTGACTAATAATACAACAAATACAATAATACAATAGATATAACTCCATATTATACCCCAATAATAGCAGTAGTAAAAGTAAAAGTACATCAATGAATACATTAATGAAATAAATAAGCAGGGAGCAACATTTTAAACTGTGTGCATGTTTATACTAATAGCAATGTTTTGAAATTGCACCAAAAATATTAAACAAAATGGTAAATGGTAATAGAAAAAGGAACCATCTGTACCTGTGCTTTATTATTACAGGGTGTATATATATATATATATATACACCCTGTAATAATAAAGCAGGGTATTACAGGGTGTATATATATATATATATATATATATATATATATATACCCTATATATTTTTCTATTACCATTTACCATTTTGTTTAATATTTTTGGTGCAATTTCAAAACATTGCTATTAGTATAAACATGCACACAGTTTAAAATGTTGCTCCCTGCTTATTTATTTCATATATATATATATATATATATTCATTACCATAATTTAGAAGGTTGATTCATGTCCTTGAAATCTATCTTTCTCTTCCTACAGCCACGCCCGGTTTCTGTTTAATTGAGGATCTCGGGGAGAATGTCAGTCACAATCTGTTTCATCATCCCACTCCTTCAGGAATTAATATTCGAAGAGTTTTTAATTTTAGCTTGTAACATCGGTCAAGAAAGGGATGAAGGGTATGTACTGTACACTAACTCCCCCACTGCCCATCTTAAACCACACACACACACACACACACACACACACACAACTTCTTTGACGCTGGGTAAATGGTCACAGGGACAGAGTATTCCCAGCAGGACTTTGTAGATGAGGGTTGTCAGCACTTTTCTCACCAGAGGGTTTAGGCCTTTCGTTCTGCTCTGGGATGGCTGAGTTTAATTGGAGAACGCTAATGCGCAGCTGGATAGCAGAGCTGCTCATGCCATGACTGGCTCTGAAAATGGGAGGGCGTGAAAGCAGGACTGGTGTGTGTGTGTGTTTGTGTGTGTGCATGCGCATGTGCATGTGTGTGTGTGAGTGTGTCTTCTACAGCAGCTACTGCAGGCAGCCCTCAAGATTCCAACAAATTTATTCATGGGATCCGAGCAGTTTGTTTATGAGCCGTCTCATTTACAAAATAATAGGCAATAATAATTTCAGCAGATTGATCCTGGGTTAATCCAAATAATTGGCAATTCATTATAATTTCACATTTTTCTGGAAATAGAATTGACTTGTTCTGTCTATCAGTGGGGTGTAAACTGCATGCCCAATCGATCAGGTTATATGCCAAACATGTTTTATCAAACAAAGAAAAGAAAAAAAGAACTGAGAAAACAACGTCTGGAAATATTTGGCACAATGGAAAACAAATTGTAAAACGTGTGACTACTTCACTGCATGATTGTGTCACATTTACATGCTGAGAGAGGCCTCAGAAAGAATTTAAACGGTATAAATAACAGCGTGTCAGGTCGAATCGACATACAACATAAAAGCTTTATCTGGGAACAAATCATCGTTGGGTTGTTTTCATAAACAAGCTTCTTTCAGTTTGTAGATGATCAATCTGCTCAGTTTTAGATGTGTGCCTCATGACTGTTTTCACTATTATGGACCAAATATCAAAGAAATGAGGATGTGCTCAGTTCTGGCAGATTCACAAAAGAGAAAAGTATTTTTTTGAGTTATGTTTATGTTACTCGACTCTTTATATGCATCACTTTTATTCTATAATTGCAAAAAGGTTTTGAAATACAAAGAATATGTGCCGGTCATGGAGGCTGTTTGGCTAGAATGTTCTAAAAGGTGATTTGTGATGAAAAGCCAGCCTGTATTTTAGGGCAATATTCATTGGAAAAAATGCAAGTATTTTCATAGGCCTACTGTTTTAGATATCGTCAATAAAACATTGCATGTTTGGTTTAGATACAGTAATACATATGTTTTTTGCTGACATGTAGAGCAGTGTGTTGTTCTGATATCAGTCTTTTGTTTCAGGTTGGTCATTATGATGATGGTGTTGGCACAACCCAAAGAGAGAGAGAGAGAGAGACAGTAATGTATGGTAAAGGTTAACACCCACTGGATTATCATCCAAACACTGAAGATCCTGGTTTTTTAACAGCCTTCAATCCAGTTTTCTGGAGAGGTTTTAAAAGCTGTGTGCACTGTTATTTTAAGATCCCGGGGATGGCGCATCACAGTGGAGACCATAGAGGTAAAACACTCCACTGCAGTCCCAGCAGAAGTGTCTTTAGATTTGGAGAGTGGAGCAGGTCAAGCCTGCTGCTAGGTCAGTTTAGACAGTCTGAACTTATGCATCATGTTGTCCTGTGAAAACACTTTTTAAGCAGCTATGGAGACTTCCTATAGAGCTACAGAGCCTCAGAAGCACGTTTTAGTTTGGGTCCTCCATAAGGGGTCAGCAAGGACACATGAAGCAGAAGTCTGTTAGAAATGTCTTGTGTGTGTATCATTTCATTCATTATCTTCTGAGCAGTCTATAGGCTCAGGTGTACACACAGGCTGTATGGAAAGCACAGAGAAAGGCACTGAAAAAGGTCTAAATTGATAGCAAATAGAGCTGAACAATCAATCAAAATTTTAGCACATTCAAAAAATGGCCTACTGCAATTATCAAATTGCAGGAGTCGCAATACGTGTTAAAATAGAATTTGAAAGTAAATATTGCCATGCTGCAGACATCGGACATCTTTGTTTTGTACACGTCCTCGTAAAAATCACACCATAATCATTTTCATTTTAACGTTTGTTTAGTGAAAATTGCAATATCAGTCAAAATAACTGCAAATAGATATTGTTTTCAAAACTGTTAAGCTCTAATGGCAAATACCTAATCAGCTCTAAAACCTGGCAACAACACTCGGCCAGGTGTCAGTGTAAGTGTTCACACAACACTTGTGATCTATTCATTCACTATAGTGTTTGATTGTGAACATTCAGTCAGCTGCAGCATTTCGGAGCAAAAACAGCTGTTGAGAGCAGTTTGAGGGAGGTGAAAAGAACAGACCTCGGCCTGAGCTGTGAGTTCATTTCCTTGGTTTGGTCATGGCAGGAATATTCCTCCAAATGATGTGCCTTGCGTTTCAGATTGCGCACCAAGTGAAACGTGTGTCAACTGTAGTCGCCCTAATCGTTGCCTGAGAGACAACATCTGAGAAGACATGAATAAAAAACTGTCAAAATGCAGAAAATTGAGTTTCAGGACATCTTTGATCAGACGACCAATGAAAATACCACAAGTGAGGGGGGGAAATATCTGCAGCTGAAGTAAGCAGCCTTTTTCCTGATCGTTATCATGGAGCCGCAGTTTGATTTGGAATAACATCAACACTCAGGACAAAGTAGCATTACGGAACTGCTCACATTACATTTTCAAAGTCAAGGGTCAAAATGTGTTTTGCATAACCAATTAAATGGTGAAATTCGGCATGTTTCAGACTCACAGTTGTACTCTCCTGCAAAATGAAGTGTCATGTCATTATGTTAGTGACAGGTAGGCCACAAACACACAATTGTGTTCCAGCTGTGGCTGAAAACCTGACTATAAAACTATATTTAAAAGTCCTGTCTCGGCGTCTGGGTTGCTCACGGGCGCCTGGGTAGCTCACCTGGTAGAGCGTGCGCCCATATACAGAGGTTTACTCCTTGACACAGTGGCTGCTGGTTCGACTCCGACCTGTGGCACTTTGCTGCATGTCATTCCTCCTCTCTCTCCCCTTTCATGTCTTCAGCTGTCCTATAAATAAAGGCCTAAAATGCCCCAAAACTAGTCTTAAAAAACAACAAAATGTATGTCTCACAACTCGGCAAGTATATAATAGGTTTGTGGTCAAACTACCATAAATTAACTCACATTAAAAAGAAAGTTTATGTGCATACAGTTGTGCAACCATACAGCCTCACAAAGCTGCTACTTAATCTTGTTATATAACGAGACACTTTGGGGCACATTATCTTTTACATTATTCCTAAAAAACACATTTTATCTTTTAACATATCTACACTGCATTAACTTTTGAGACCACTTGTAACAAATGTAATTAGAAACCATTTTCCTGATGGGGTGGTTGATTAACCTGAGCTGATAAAATGCATCCTTCTGACATTGCTGTGCTGAAAGCTGTGGGAGTGACTGTATTACTGTAGTCTACCATTTAAATCCCAGCCCGTCCTCACCCAGAAGACCACCGTACAGGTCCATTGTGCAAGCAGCTCAACACGACTCGACGATTTACATTTGTCTGTAAAGCGCCGAACACTTGCGGCCAAATTGTGAGAAGTGGAAGTGAGGTGACAAAGTGTAAGAGCACCAAATTCTGCGTAAAAAGCAGGTTGGCGTGGTGGATGGATCTGGGGTTCATGTTCCATGTGAAACCAAAAGGCCAACTGTCACTTTTTAAAATGAAACACGTTTTTAGCATGACGTAAAGTTACGTCACATTACACCACATTATGTCACTCCTCATTTTAGTAGTAGTCGCTAACTAACTAAGTATTTGTATTGCCTAAACTTAACCAGTTCCATTTCACAGTGTTAACTACATGTTTAAAAGTGCAACCGTTACCGGTCTTGTGAGAATAAAAAAAAAACGGCCATTGCGTTCAGGTGTTACGGTCACAAGTTCAAAATGGCCACTGTAGAACGCTAATGCCGTTTTGTGAGTCATTGAAAATCCCCCTATTCTGTCATTAAGGTATGAGGAGCCCAAAAATGCCCACATAGGTCGTTTGTTCAAGCAGCAGTTACAACTTATGTTTACGTTTATAGTGGTGGCGCCCTCTAGTGGCCGTATAGTTATGACGGGAGCAAAGCAATAAGTAACGTGACAAAGTATAAGAGCGCCGGTTGGGCTGGTGGATGGGTCAAACAAACAAAGGACATTCACCCAGGATACCGGGGTTTGTGTCCACCTTAAAAAATAAAAGTCAACAGCAAGTTTTTTTATTAACTTACAGAGCAAGGAGCTACGAAACGTTCTGTGTTACGTACATAACCGGAAGTTAAGTAACATTTGATTTAAACCCAAACCACAACCTTTTTCTAAACATAACTAAGTAGTTTTTTTCCCTAAACCTAACCAAACTGTGACTGTTTCACAACATTAACAACGACGTTTAAAACCGTGACCATTACCTTCTCTGGTTTAGATACGAGGACAGAAAGCACTCCTGTGGGTCGGATTAGAGGGTAGAAATAATCAACCTATATCGTCGTGTGTTTTGAAGGAATTGTTGGGTAGAAAGGTGTTGCTTAATTGCCATTAAACCTTTGAGAATGTGAGAACACAAGAGTAAGAGAGTCATTTACAGTAACACATTTGTTTTTATAATGGACAACCTCATGTGACCTCAAACTGTACACATTGAAAACAGAAAACAAAAGCAAAAAAAAAAAAAACATATTTCAGAAGCCATTAACAATCTGTTTATCGGAAAAAAATGAAGGCTAGATTAGAAAGAACTGCATAAACATACATTACCATGGTGACAAAAAAGCACTTTGTTATTTCTGCAGGCTGTGACACAGGTTAGGTCGCTGGGTGTCTTTTGACATCAACAATACTTACTGAAAAAAACATGTCATGATGAAACTTACACAGGAGAGTCCATTGAATATAGATCTTAATTTGGAACACCAGTCATTTGAGGAAATCAAATGTTTTGAAGTAGTGCAGCTAAAAGCCACCTCACGGATCAGTGAGTAAACCCCTCCTCCTGTATCCAGCTCAATCAATTGTTTATGCGTATACTGTAAAGCAGGGGTCAGCAACCTCAGGCACGCGTGCCACCATTATCTCGCGGTAGCTCAACCAATGGCACACTAGCAATAAGTGTGATAGAGAGTTTTTCAGAAATGTTAAAATCTGCATGCCAAATGCAAATGGCCTCTTTCACAGCCATTGGCAGGAGAACAGCCTGTTATTTACGGTAGTTTGATTGACTTTTTCCCCATCCGCATTCCGCGAAAAACCGCCCTACTCTGTTTCTGATTGGCTAGTACTCGTTGCCTTCTTAACAGAATGCGTCGGAGAAAAAAATAACACTGCCTGAGCGGGCTAGGTAGATGATGGCAGGCTTAATGCCAATATGGCACACAGGGAACATTTAGAAATGGCACTTTGTATTAAAAACGTTGCTGACCCCTGCTATACAGTATGTCCATTAACCATTTAATCACTCTAGTCCAATGGCTGTCTGTGTGCTTTCCTGAAGCCATAGGGCATCCACAGCTCAACAATTCACAGAAGCACAGAGGTTTCTTTCAACGCAAGCTACCAATCCAGTTTTAGATGAGCAATTTTGGTCTATAAAATCAAACCGACTGCTAAAACAAACTCCTATTTGAATAGCATTGTGATTTACAAGAAAGTGTTAAGAAACCCATCAACTCATGGGGCTGCATTGTGATTATTTGACTCAGATATAATGCAAATGTCTTAGCACTATAACGTTTGAGAATAATAAGCCAAAAACCATTTAAAAATCATGGCAGGCACAGTCAGATCATTTTTCATTTTTTTCTCCACAGCAATTATGGTCTTTAATACTGCGTAGCTGTAATTTGTATTCTCTGATTTTACGCTGTGTTGAATGGCGTGGCATCACATACGGGGGTGCTTTAACAAACTCGTTTTTTTAATTTACGGCCCATGAGGAACATATTATAAAACAAAAATCCAGCCATATTTCATCATAAGAGTACTTTGATAGAGGAAATGTAGAATTTCACTCACGGCTCTGTTAGGAGAGGAAAAAAAAAACGGATGGCCATGCATGTTAAAAGCCTATGTGCCATCAAAGGCCCTTGGGCTACAAAGGGCTCTTTTAGCAAATGGATGGCAACAGCTGCAAACTCTGGGCTGTTCTTAATGTGCACGGTGCAGATGTCTGCACTTGAGTCCCACAGTCTGAGACAGATCTGTCTGGCTCTACACTGGGCCTCTCTCATCATATCACTGGAGCTTCATTAAGCACTGAACTCAATAACAACATCTGCCTGACAGTTTTGCTCTCCAAATTAAGGAGAAAAAACACTTAAATGTACAGTAATAGCTATTTTAATCCCTGGTTGTATACTGTATGCTTCTCTTTATATATCTTGTGTGAGCCTCACATAAGATGATTATCAGTGTAGAGCTCAACAGTGACCGGCCACTTTTTGAATGACTGGTTCCGGAAGTGTATTTTCCCATTCAATATCTCCATTGACGTTTCAGAAAATGCTTAAATAAAGAGGTCTTAGGCGTGGAACCAATCCAAGCAGCTATGAGATGAACATCAATTAGATGAACATCAATTAGAATTATCAAATCCTTATGGAGAAAATGAATGGGACTTTCAATTCCGGAACCACACTGTTGAGCTCTAGACTACACTGTGACCGTTTCAGCTTCTTTAACATACTTTTTTCTCAGTGATGGAGGCCGTTTTGGCAACACAGCATGTTGTAAAGGTGTTAAAATGCCTTCCACACCTGGAAGATATACTGTGTGGGAATTATTGGACATTTCCTAACCATGTCTGATTGCGTTGCCTTCATTTCTACCATCCGATTCATCTTATGCTCAGGCATGAAGACTAGAGCGAACAATGGAGTGAAGCGTGGATGCATCTGAAAAGATATCCATTCTGCATTAGCACTGCAGCCGCCTATGAAGAGCTGAATACCGCACTGTGGCTCTGTCTAAATCTGTGGCTCTGTCTAATGGCTGGCTGGGAGCAGAGCAACGTCTTTACATTACATCTTGGTTTAATGAATGTCTTAACAAGCTCTATAAGTGTTAAACTGGAAGGACAGTTTATTTGTAATACAAACCTTTTATGTCTTACACTTAAGGCTCACAGGAAGTGATGAAGCTTCAAAATAAATCCAAATAAGCACCTGCATGAGGCGACAGGGATACATTACTGATCAAAGCTATTGGGAAAGAGCAATTAGCAAAAAATCAATACACAGCGATATAACAAAATGTGTTGCAGACGTGAACCACATTCAATCAGATAACTATCCAATCAGTGAACTGGGACAGAGCATGGTTGACTATTGAACTCATTTAATGCGTAAAACAAATACAAGTTACTTCACTGGGTCATCACAATTGAACAAGAGATTTTTTTTCATATTTGTAACACCCTCCGAAATATACATTCACATGGCTGCATACAGACAGCTTCTCTCTTTTTGATTTTCTTTCAATAACATTAAATTTGACAAACTGTACGCGTCACCCCTTTTGTATGACAGCGACACCTCTAGTGGCATATCAAAAACGTACTGGAGGAGCAATTCTAGGTGGGACTTTGGAAATAAGCTATGCATCGACTTTATCTAGCCATCATCGAGTCTATGTTTGCAGTCAAAATAGGTATATTTTACATGAACGGGGCCCTACGCAGTTGTCCCTAAATAAATCCCAACTATAATCTCAACCGTATGTACAGTATTTACAGTGGAATGTTGAAACACACTGATTACAAAAAGTAGATTAGGATGGAATGAAGTTACAGTCAGTATTACAAAAATAGGAACTCATAACACCTGACAACATGAAGACAATGTTCACATCTACCAGTATACAGAATGCCGACTCCAATCCGAAAGGTTTCTCTCTCTGTCTCCAACATGTCTGAGAAGCAAGTGTGGCAGTGGTTTCACAACGGATGCAGACCAAAAGGTGAAATGGAAACCTCAAACTTGTGCTTTAAAAAGGGGGTAGAGTTGATCTTTGCTTTGGGCCAAAGTTGCATTTTTTTAAATTGAAATCGCTAGCATTTCAATTGTTGTGCTTAGAAAAGTCAACCATGTGTGACTATAGTTAGTTGCAAAAGTGTGATCTCTTTAAGGACTTAAACTATCCAGTACTGACTGGGGGGAGTGCTGTGTCAGCATTAAACTTTAAAATGGTAATGAATGCAGCTTTTTGAAGACCAATTGATTTAAATGTCAACAGACACATTGTTAGTATTTAGCATGGGCTGGGATAGTGTAGAATAACATGCCCACTATACTACCTACAAGTCACTGCAAGTAAAGAACCAACACTTGTCTGATTCAAAGAGGTTTACAGTCCATGCCATATTTCAATATTACTCATTATGTTATCCTGCGGCATGAATAACTCAAACGATGGAGCAGCAACTGTTCAGACTACCTCATGTCTCCTGACTTTGATAGGCACTGAATGCAAGAAGATAAAAAAAACAATGTTTTTTCTCTTTTATGCTGTAACACGCAAACTATGTGGAATTAAGAAGTCACAGCAAAGCAGCTCACCTGCAGGCGAACCATAAAGTAAAGGCAATTCAATTGTGATTTTTGCTTTTGAACTTTAAAACGTAGCAACCCAGCGACTGTCATTATAGTTTTCCCGCTCTGAAACTTTCTGTTGCAAATCCTCCCGTATGTTGTCAATGTGAAGTGGATACACTGAACAACAGAAACGAGGCCGTAGAGGAGAAAACTGAAGTAAACTGGAACCAACAGAAAATCTAACCAAACGGAAAACAACATACTTTTAGTCAGAACGTGATATTTCGCACTTTGTAATTTTAAATTCTGTTGAAAATACAATATATAAATTGAGGCTCATGATTAACATGCTCATCTAAAAACATACAGTAGACAAGCATGGGCTGTAAAACATTCACATCTCCAACCGACAGAGAAGGTTGCTCTCTGAGAGATGTTGTTTTTTTTATCTGTATTTATATATATATATTTATTTATATACTTTTTTGTGTGTTAACTGCAATATTGTTCCTGGGTACTGTGTGCCCATGAACTCTTTACCTCCGTCAATACTGACGACACTGACAAAGTGTCGCCTTTTCAGCTGCAAATGAGGACAAACGCACTGCAAATTCATACAGAAAAAATAGCAAAATAGGCACATCCACTCCAACACAAAAAACATGCATAAAATAAGGCTTAATATAGTATTTATATTGTTCAGAGCCAGCCAGGTGTGTCGTTTATATCCACGGTTTTACTCCTTTGTTTCTGTTCTATCTGATATTTCACATTGAACTTGTTTTTTGTTGTTGAAGCAAATACATTTTGCTAATTGTGTCATGGAGCTCAATGTGGAGGGGGGAAACAAGTCATGTGCTATGCTAGCATCCACTGGCACTCATTAACAGTGATTTAAAAAGCCATATATATATATATATATATATATATATATATATATATATATATATATATATATATATATATATATATATATATATATATATACGTATAATGCCTTCTGACAGCCCTATTGGCAAATTCAGATGCCAACATTAAGATAAGGACAACCATTCATTACTTTCATCCCCCAAACACCTACTGAAATTCATTTTAGAAAAAAAAAAAAAAAGATGGAAAAAAAAAAACATCATGAAAGCAGCAGGTGACTTATTATACTCCAGCATGGCCACCATCATATTTTCGATTCCCTTTACATGTTCAAATGTTCTCTCTGCAGACGCAAACAAAAGCATCTGTTGACATTTTCCTCCCATCCGTGTCCTTTGTGTCCATGGACGACGACTCTTTATAGAAAAACAGCTGTTGGTGTAAGCTGGGGGGGAGGGCTTAAGCCAATTCTTCAGCACACAGTCACATAATAATAAAAATAATAATCAGAGACAGAGTCATTGTTGGGAAACTTCCCAGACACTTTTCTCTCATATCCATTTGATAAAAGAAGGGTTAGAACAAATCATAGTTATGATAAATCATTTTACACGTTTCATTATAGTGGTAGGATCGAGAGCTTGCGTGCACAGGTCAAACCTGTTCAAGTTGAGTGACAATCGTGACATTTCAGAGCATTGTTGAAGGTTTCTGTGGACGCCGAGACACATCAAACCTGTTTTGGACGCAATTGGGATGCACCACTGAAAAAGTAGAAATTGTTGCAGGCTTTCTCTCCCCCTGTTATTCCGATTCACTGATGTGGAAAATCAATTCAAATCAAATCAATTGAAATTTAGGGAAAGAATTGAAAAAAAAAAAAAAAAAAAAACACTCAATATTCATCTGCCACATGGCTCAGTAGACTGACTCCCTCTCAGTGAAGAAACAACCCAAGCCTATTAACACAGGGGGGGGGGTTGTCAATTATTACTTAGCATGTCTTTGGAACACAGCAATAACACATTTGCTTTGAATGCTGCAAATATACAAAAATGAGTCATTTCATGGACGCTAACCCCAGTGACAAACAGGAGAAATGATACAGGTGCTGTTTGGTGGCGGCGGCAGCTTTTTTTTTTTTTTTTTCTGAAACATTTGACCACAACATTACAAACACGTAGCACTCCACCTGTAATTATGTCAAACAGTTAAATCTCAATTCTGTGGTCACTTTAAAAAAAAAAAAAAAATCATACAAAAAGACATTATAAAAAATAACAATAAAAAAAAGGCAATGGTTATAAAAAAAAATAATAATAATCGCACATCCAGTGTAGGACTTTCACAAATGTGCTCAGAAAAAACAAACCTCAACCCGCAGTCTCTTTTTATACATTTAATACATTTAGAACATGGAAAAAGAAAAAAAAAAGAAAATACACACAAAAAGAATATTACACCAGTATGAAGTAACCAATCACCTCCCTGGACAACGAGTCCATTTACATACCTTAGTTTGTATTCTTTGCCCATTCACCTGATGGAAATGATACCAATGCTAAGAAGTTGATGTCGCTAGCACGTTAAATAGACGCTTGCTCTTTTAATTGAGATTAATTGGATGGGGTTTGATGGGGGTGGGGGTCAGGGGGAAGTGGGGGGGGGTACTAGGTGGACCAAAAGAGGGAGTGGGACTGTGAAAGGGTTGCAGTGTGACGAATGGGAGGGCGGGGTCGTGATGGAGGTGAAGGGTGCAGTGGAATGCAGGTTGGTGGGGACAAAGGGTTTGGCTTGGCGGTTGCATGCCACTACACATACCACTCTTTCTTAGAAATGACAGAGCCATCGGTTTGAGAGACCATATCGTCGGCTATCTCAGGTTCAGGGTCATACTGGAAGGCCAGAGTCCGCTCGTCATAATCTCGGCTCTCTCCTTCGTCCACGGTGAAATAGGGCCTCTTCAGGTCCTCCTGCTCGCCGTCAAAATCGCGCTCGCTCGCCTCAAACCCCCCGGGCCCGCCGATCTGGGCGGGTTTCTTCTCGTCGTCCGAGTCGTCCGGGTACTGGAGGTTCTTGGGGATGGGGGGGTGGGCGGGCAGGCCGCCGGCCTTGCTGTACCCGTTACCGAACACGTGTTTCTTGGTGCTGTAGTCTCCTTTGAAGGTGCGCTGGCGGCGGCGCAGGAATACGAAGAGCAGTAGGGCCGCCACGCCCAACAGGGCCACTCCCCCCACGGCGCCCCCGATGGCGGCGCCTGCATTGTGCGCCTCCTCCGTGATCTCGTCCCCGTGTGACATGTTGTTGTTAGGGAATTCTGGGTAGGAAAAGACAGATGGAAGGGAGTGTGTCAGTGCTCTGGTGGGAGGAGGTGCATTTGTGCAGGTGCAGATTGTTTTTCAGGAAAGATGAAGTAAGGGAAAGAAGGAAGGAAAAGCAAAGGGAAAAGGAAGGACCCCCGCCCCCCGACAACCCCCCCCCCCCCCGCCCCCCAAACCCCTGAGGAGCCCTTACCGAGTGTGGCAAGGCCCCGTCATTAACAGTCACATGCAGTTTCAGACATGGAGAGAAATAAACAGCCAGTCCAGCACACAACACCATCAATGAGTAAAACAATTGAAGAGATTAAAGTGAATGAAGTTTGTCAGCATGCAATAACCATCGTATCTCTTCTCTGTTTGGAAGAAAATGAAACTATTTCATGAACAAACTGTGGAAGAATTAATTATCATGGCCTTTCAGTCAATACATTCAACTCTGCAGGTTTCACACAAGTCAAAGTAAGCATATCGAATCAAACACTGTAGCACAGTCCAGCGTAAAACAGTCAAACATGACATATAGCCACCTTCATCATCAGTGTAGCGGTAATGAAATGAAAGAGCACTGCCAGAGATGATTAGCAGCAGCCAAGCAAACAGCCACGATGCATCCAGAGAGCCGAAAAACATGAAGCTCTTTCTATTCAGGCAGCACAGCAGATAAAAAGAATTATATATGTTCTTCAGTCAGGAGAAAAAGTATCAAATGAGTCAAAGATGTGCTCTAGTAGAGTGACAATGACTAATGGCCTGCTAGAGACAAACAATAACTCAGCTGCCAGAGTCTGAAAGCTGGGATTTTGCCTTGCAAAAATACAACCCAAAAAAATGAGCAGTTGTTTTAAATATAAAAACCGCCATGATTGGACACTATATCTGGAGCTAAACTGAAACATTGCGTTCAATCCAGCATTTCAGAGAGCAACGTAGCCCAGGAAGGCGACAATGCTCATGACATGCACAGTTCTGTATAAAGCTATGGCCCTTACATACACGCCTTCACTTCAAACCAAACAAATGGTGCAAAGCTCCCTGAAGCGAAGAGACAGAGGAGACGTCTATATGAAACATGATCAAACCCTCGAGGCGCACAGGTAGTGCTTGTCTAAACCCGCAGAGCAGAGGTACATTTAGCTTCAATGGCAATCTCGGAGTCCTTAGCAGAGAGTTAAGGGGGTGGGGGGGGGTGACAACAAAGAGTTAAACCATCCACTAAACAAATGGAGTGGGAGAAGTCTGAAAAAAAAGGAGACTGAAACAATGAGGAAAAAAGGAGGGAGCTTCCTGTTCACGCAGGGCAAACCACAGGCTAAGGTATGCAACGGGGCATGACAAGTCAGACGAGATGCACAAAAGATTTACTGCTTTTAATACCATTTCTGCCTACTGTTGTACTGATTTACAACCATTCTGTTATGACACGAGTCAATAGTCTGGTAAGCATAGGTCTTACCACTGTTCATCAGCTGTCTTCTCAGAGATAATATCTGGATCTGATAACCATAAATACTGGAACACTCAGGCAGCAGACTCAGTTAGATTTATTTAGCTTAAAACGCGCATGACGTTCTTCTTTTGATGCACTTCTTTCACATACGATTACATCAGCAAACATGTCACAGCTTAAATGAAACACAGTTGATATGTGAAAAAAGAATGTAGCCTTGCATGTTTTTTCAAAAGCCCAGAATCTTTTAGGTTCCAAATTCATACCCTACCTATGCTACATAACTTAAAATAGTAACATCAGACAACGTTGCCTCTTTTTAGGTGGCAGATGTGTTCTGGTTTCAGAATGATGAAGACAGTTGGAGATCAGTTAGATACTAAACCGGATCTACAGGATGTTTTTTTTTCCCCCTTGGCAACTATCATGGTTTCCCAAATGATGTACATCAATGATGTACATGCCCACCCCCCCAGGTTTGGGCTGAGCCCCAAAGGTTAACAACATCTGGCTCCGCCCCTGGTATGGAGATGTGTCAGCTGTTACAATGTAAAGGCAACAACGTGCAGAAAACATGGCTGTGTCAGTATAGGAAACTATTATACGCAATGATGGTTCATCTTGATGGGGAAATGCTTGTTCTGAAATCGCAAACTAATCATAATTGAGCCAAAATGAAGGTTTATGTTAAGCAATCCCACAAGTTCCTTAGAGATATTAAATTCTTTGTGCTGCCTCGGAGGAAGTCAAATAGAGTGAAATCAGAACGTTACTGCAAGAACCAGCCAATCTGACAACCTCTGCCATCCTCATCATGCAAAACTAAAAAGACAAATTTCCCACATAAGCAGAAAATGATTTTTAAATTATTGCCCTAAACCGTTGAATCAAAACCATTACACTCGATTAGAACTGCCTGTTAGTGGAAAAGATAAATCTCTGCAGAACTCTGGTAGAAGGAAGGGATGGTATTGGGCCAACTAAAGACCAAATGCTCAAGCCTTTCCCCTCGCCTTTAATTACAATGGCACTCTATCAGTCCAAAGAGGCGACCTCCCAAACACAGTCACTCTCCTCCGCTGTGCTTCATCCGCGCCCTCTCTCCCAGCAGCGACAGCAAAGCTCTCCAATTTCTAAAGCGGTGCCGGGCACAGTCTCAAATATCAGCTCAGGTTTTAATCTGAGCACCTAATGGGATTATTCAGACACAGGCCTTCATTACACACATGAATGAGAGAGCGGAGCCAGGTCACCTCTGCTCGAGAACACACCCTCCTACCAAGTCCAGAAATCCACAGGATTGAAGGAGCGGAGAGAGAAAGGGAAAACGTTCTCTTGTAATCCTCTCCTCTACCATTAACTGCCGTCCTCTGCTGGGATACATCTTCCCTCTGACCGGCCCTGTTAATCAAGCTTAATTGGGGAGCCCTTTGCCTTGCATTTCTAAGGTTGCCAAGAGTCGATATTTACCACTAAGAGGGGTGAGAAACACAAGGCGAGGCCGTTGAACCTACAGAGTAGCGGCAGTAAAAAAAAAAAAAAAAAAAAAAAAAAAAAAAATGCGGCGAGCCTTCAAAGCCACCTCTATTTCTATAAAGGATCAAGTGACACCACCTCTGACACCTGAAGAATGTGACTGCCAACGCTAGTGATTGAAGAATGTGTTATAGCTTACAAACTATAGACATGAAAGCAGCTGTAAACATTCATTTGCCTTTTACCTCCGAGGAAGCCCCGGAAGTTGCCGTATGGAAAAGAGGAACTGGAGTATCTAAAAGAAGTTATAAAGATGTTTTGCTCCAGGAATTGGAAGGGAGGAGCAGGGTTGTAGTCAAGAAGACCGCGTAGACCTAAGTCATAACCAAGACCAGAGTGTATCGAGAGCGAGACAAGACCGAGACTTTGAGGGCTTGAGACCGAGACAAGACCAAGACCAGACTAGCGCGAGTGCTACACTGCATGACACGATAACATGTGGAAAATGCTAATCATAGGCACTCCTCAAATTGATCTGAAAGATAAACATTCCCCTTAAAAAAAACATCCAAAAAAAACCAAGTAAGATTCTTCTTTATTCCCTTGTTATCGCCATAAGTGTATCATGAGAAATGCCTTGATAAAATAATCAAAAGGCAGTTGTGGGGTGCCTGGGCAGCTCACCTGGTAGAGCAGGCGCCCATATATAGAGGTTTACTCCTCAACACAGCGGCCGCAGGTTCGACTCCGATGTCATTCCCCCTCTCTCTCCCCTTTCATGTCTTCAGCTGTCCTATATAAATAAAGGCCTCAAATGCCCAAAAAGTCATCTTAAAGAAAGAAAAAAAGGCAGTTGTGGTCTTGAACAGTCTTGAAATAAAATCCTGAGACCGAAACAAGACCGAGTAAAAAATGCGGTCGATTTCCGAGACGAGACCGAGACTTTCAAAAAGTAGTCTCGAGACCGAGATCGATCTCGAGTACTACAACACCGGTGAGGAATGTTGGAAGTATTCAGGTAGCACTTCCTCTGTAAGGTGGAGAAAGAAGCTCAGGAGCACCAGGAGACGCTCATCAGATCCCTTCAGTGCAGAGGAGGAACGCGTTGCTTTAATTTCGCAGCTCCAAGAGGAGTGCCTGTTCCCACAGCGTTATCACTTCCGCGCCGCAGTACGCCAGGTCACACCCTAACACCACCTCCCATCAGCCCACAGGCCTTATGCATGCATGAAGATAACAAAACGGCAGAAAAATTCTCCAACGCGCTGGCTTCGCCTAGTCCGTGTACACTGTGCGAGCGTGAAGAAATTGGAGTGTCTATATTGTTAAACTAATCACGTTACAGAAACACTAATAATAACACACATTTGAAATTGCCGGCGTACACAGGGGTGTTTGACAGCACGGAGGAGGGAGAAAGTATTCCACCAGCATGCCGTCGCTACCGGCAACACCTGCCAACAGATAGATAAAAAATAATAAAAAATAGCTCAAAGTAGCACCACAGCCCTGACACTGTTCCAGGCAACAAAAGGCTGTGTCTATTAACACCATGCTGGAAATATGCAGATAGTGGGCTAACCTTGAGTTGCAACCACTGTAATGTACTATTTGAGATTAATAGGTACCAAGATGGGCCATGGAAGGCTATAATTCAATCCAAAGGCACCGTAGATTTATAGAAGGTAACGGATAACATGACATACTGCAACTACGCTGCAACTATTGCTGTTACTGTTGCATTAATCATACTGTTTGGAACACTCACATCAGACTTGATCGAGCGGATGATTTACTACCTCCAAACATTTTACTGACAAAATCTGCTTCCCTCATAACCCGATGAGTGTTCTCCCTCTGAGTCATTTGTTTAAAACACAAGTGAGTCTTTAGGAGACACAAATGGTAAACAAATGCGGCACACTCCAAAAAAAATTAAATGCCTGACATCTTGTTGTGGGAATGACACATCAGGTCGGTGCCAGATTTGCGGCTTCAGAGAACAACATAAATTCGGAGTAGGGTTTTGTATTTCGCTGGGAGCTCCGGTGGAAAACAACCAGCAGTGGCAAATGTTCAAAGATATGGAGAGGAGAGGGATGTCTGAAGCAGGGAAAGGGGGCTTTCAAAAGGGAATAGAAACTGTATCGCAACTCTTGTCCTGCAGGTACAGTCTCTGGGTGTGCTCCAGTCATGTCTGCACATGAAGAAAGCAGGAGATAGACAGGTACAAACATTCCCGAGTCTTAGCGCAATCACTTGGACAAGTTGTTATGACAGAGGCTGAGAAAATGAGAGAGGATTTTCAAAGAGCGCCGCAGGGAGTGGCATTTTTTTTAAATACGACAGAATGAGGAACAAGCTGCAGACAACAGGAGATGAAAAGAAAATAGAAGGCTACTCAAGAGTTTGAGGAGTGGCAACAAGGAAGGGGAAAAAAAAAGAAAGAAGATGGAGTGAGTGGCTTTGAAAGGCCGGGGAGTGACAATGGCAAAAAAAGAATGGCGTAATGACTGAGTGAGGACGGGGGACGATCGGGGGAGGGGGAGACGCATTAACTCAGCGATTCCGACGATCCTCATTACTCCCCTGTCTGAATTTGCCAGTGGTCGTGAAGTCATGGAAATGTAATGCTGCCACAAAGAATAAAAGCTCACCACTGACAGGAATTTACCACGCTGCACAGGGGAGCCATTGCAGAGGAAAAAGCTCCTTTTCAAGATTCTGGATTTGCCATTTGTGTACACACCAAACAGTGCAGGCACATAGGGATTATTGTGCAGGCTCTTTGATTCAAGTAAAAAGAGTAAAAAAGAGTTAAGGGCAAAGAAAAGCACACCGACCAAATTAATTAAAATAAAATAGGACAAAAACACTTACTATACTATACAAAAGAGTGCAAAACATATAATAATTTATGAATACTGTAACTGGAGGATACAACTATGGGGGATATTGCATTTGTAACAAGCATAAATATTGCAA
Organism: Perca flavescens; assembly: GCF_004354835.1. NCBI lineage: Eukaryota > Metazoa > Chordata > Actinopteri > Perciformes > Percidae > Perca > Perca flavescens. Next base: position 10,952,042 of record NC_041333.1, read on the forward strand.
ATATTGCACAGTGGTATTTTCCATACTATGAATTATGCTATTTTTGCGCTTGCCCTCCAAGTCTTGCCATTTCCTTCCGTTTGGCGACACATTTTCTTTCCGTTATCGCTGATTTTACAGCCGCTCGCCTCACATGTTGGTAAATGCCACACGTGCCATTAAAACCTTCAGACCAGCGATTCAAAATCATTTCCCTGGCAAAAAGCAGACAGATAAGAGGCCCGGGATGTGCCGGAGGAGATGACGTTGTGAAATACTGGCATCAGAGCGCTGGTGACATCATCTGTGGCGCGTTGTGGACATGCATCGACTTGCGGGACGGTCCTGTCAGAGAAACAGAGAGCGCTTCATGTTTTCATCTCTCTAGAGCACATGCAGCACGTAATCCCTTTTTTTTTTTTTTTTTTTTTTTTTTATTGGCCTCTACTGGTAACCGAGGACTCGCAACATTTACAGTCTTTGAATTATGTTTGCGGTGGTTTATAGTTGAAATAAACAATAAAGCCATATCAAAAAGAAGCGTGACTAAGATGACAAATTTGAGCAGAGATCCCACATCAATGTTTTTTTTTTATTTTTATTGAAAGCAGTGGAAAATGCTTCTGTTCCCAAAAGATTTCAGAGCGTGTGTTTTAATGCCCTGCCCGTGTTGATACAACATGGTCATTTTGTGCTACAGTGGTTGTAATAATTATTCTAAATACGCCTTTAATGAGCAATGAATATTTACACCGGCATCTAAACACAGATGCTCTTTTTAAGAATCATGTTTGCTCATAGGGCAGCATTATTAATGCATCTCTACATTACCCTGCTAGCCTGCGTGTGTCTGCAGTGCCAAGGACGCGTTATTGAGTCAGCAGACACAAACAACCAAAAAAATCTGCATGTTCGAAAGCGTTGACGTCGGTGGCAATGTTAGTTCTCCGCTAGCTAACCGTTATTTCCATTGTTGATTTATTGGTGGATTATTTTCTCGGTTGATCGATACAAAACGTCAGAAAATGTGGACCAGTGTTTCCCAAAGCCCAAGATGACGTCCTCAAATGTCTGGTTTTGTCCACAACTCAAAGATATTCAGTTACATGTCACAGTGGTGGGAAGAAACTAGAAAATATCCACATTTAACAAGCTGGAATCAGAGAATTTACAAAAATGACTAAAACCAATATATATCAAAATAGTTACAAATTCATTTTAAAGTGCTCATATTATGCTTTTTGGGTTTTTCCCTTTCCTTTATTGTGTTCTATATCTTTTTTGTGCACGTTACAGGTTTAAAAAGTGAAAAAGACCAAAGTCCACCCCAAAGGGACTTATCATCTCCAACAGAAAACACTGTTCACCAACTGCTCCAAACAGCTCTACTGTAGTCCAGCCTTTACTTCAGAGACGAATGTGCGTCACTTTGTAACACACGTTATAATGCTCGCCTAGCTGCTAGCGTGGCCCGCCCTCATACTCTGCTTCTTAATGGCTAGTAGTCCTTACCTAGGTACTGTTAGGGCACGCCCTCATACTGTGCTTCTGACTGGCTAGTAGTCCTTACCTAGCTACTGCGCATGTGCGACTCCCAACAAAGATGGAGCAGAAGTGCGATGCCTCACTCTGTAGCTAAAACAGAGAGCTCAACACACAGGGTGAAAAGAGGAGCTGCAGCAATGTGCAGAACAACAAAAATATTAATTGAAAATGAAACCATGTAAACCTATTCTGATATAACCTCTAAATACAATTATGAACCTGAAAATGAGCATAATATGAGCACTTTAATAGTTGACAACTTTATCGATTCATCCCCAGCTCTATTCTCCGCACCATCCTACCCTCAGCTTCTCCTCTGCCTGTTCCAACCCCCTGTTGTTGTTGTTTTCCTGTCTCCCTGTTGTTATTTTGGAGCTGTGTGTAGCGAGTGAATCACCACGCAGCAGCTCTGGAGCCAGCGGTCAGACCCTGGGACAGCGTCTGACCTACTTCATCAGGCTCTCAGGGAGGCGTGACACATCCGACAACACACGGCTGGACAGCCAATCCCACTGCTCCGTTTGCCCGCCACATCCCTCTCCTCTGCATATCCTCGGGAGAGCAGAAACAGCAAGCCATGCAGAAACAAATGTTGAGATAAATCACTACGATCTCAGCTGCTCTGCTCTCACATGCTCTCCCCTGGTGACATTTCCATTTCACTCCCACAGCCTGGCTAACTCTTCTTCTCCAAATGAATGTTTTTTTTTAAAAGACCCCTTTACACAGTGAGCATCCCCCTCCTCCATTTTACGCAAAATGAGCTGCAGCCACAATGTCTTCCCCCCTCAGTGCCCTCCCTGGCACAGCACAACACAGCCGAGGCTTTATGGGGCGGCCTGTGGTGTGCAAGCAAAAGGGAGCCGCTCATGCTAATGTCTCATTTGGATAATGAGGTGCATTATGGGCAGGATCTGAGCAGCCTCTCCTGTAGTGAGGACGTGGGGGCTAAACAGTCACAGTCACAGCCTGCAACACCCAAACCTTTCTACATGTAGGTTTGTAGACTCGGGATCAGAAAGTTCAAGGGTGATGAAGAAGCTAGCAGAGAGTGCAGGGTAATGAAACGCTCCTAAACCTGCCTGACAGCATGTGTCTGCTTGAAGTGAGGGTGCAATGATATACAAGATATATACGCGTGTGGCCTTTGAATGTATGAATAATGCAGGCGGCAGCGTGAGAAGGCGACACCGCGATGTGCTATAGGGCACAGATTGAGACAGACGCAACCATGACAGGCGAAGACAAACAAATTCCACATTGCTAAGGGAGCCCGCGCAAAGCTCATAATGTCTCTTGTCTCTGTCAGAGGAAAAGAAAAGAGACAAATGGCTGCGTGGAGCCGCTCTGCTGTTAGATGTCAGCAATATGTGGTGCGATACTTGTTTTTATTCACTGATGTACTCGTCGCGCTCTCGCAATCACACTTTATCACACGGAGCGATCACGTTGAGAAAAAAACAGGCAGACCTGGCACCGCGGTGACGCAGAGAGCAACATGTCTGTTTCTCAGCTGATGAAAAAAATTAACCAGGACATGGACAACGACTGTTATTTACAGTTCACTTGTTTCTTTTTAAAGCCACTATGAAGAGTTTTGGATTGTTTTGGGGTTGGTTGGCAGCCAGCCCCTGTGGACGATAGTTGCCATGAGAACCACTGTGAAACGGTTATCATCACACCCTTCACGTGATGTATTTCACGTTGAAACAAGCCAGCGAGGAATCAATCTTAAGCATCAGTTACGGAGTGAGAGGAAAGACGTGACTGTTTTCCAGGAAGCGGCCATTTCATGGGATCCTTAAAACCCTCCGTGTCACAGCTGTTCCTTTATGTGGACAAGAAAGGGAAAATATCTTAGAAAAAAAACGTACACTAATGAGGCCAATACCTGTCTAATAAACCATACATGTCTAATAAATGTCTAATTGTGGCTACAGATGTTCGATACCTATTACAGGACTACAGTAAAATGTGTGGTATGCATCCCGTTCAAGTTGCAATGCGTTTCTTTCGTGACAATTACAACATTTGATGTCATCTCAGAGTAACATCTCCTGCTCAGTCTTTCAAATTTATGCTGAGAACGCTCCCTTTGCCGCTGCCAACAACTCGCTGCTGCTTTTCCTGCCAACCCGGTGGCAAGCATTTGGAATCATTATATAGACATAGCTAATGTGTTTCTCGGCAATGGGCTTGTTTGCTTGCTTGGGATATATGGAGCCAAAGAACTGTAAAGTGAGACTGGTAAATAAACGGTGAAAAAGTCAAAGTCGGTAGTTTTTATTTTTTTTTAGAACGGCGGCCCCGTTCACTACCACTGTGTCTCAGTGTCTTTTATCATCATCGTGATGTAGGACTTGGAGGATAGAGAAAGTGACAAGCAGTGAACACACAGGCCTTTACACAGAGTCATGCAAACAGCATCCTGCCCTCTCTCCCACCTCTGCCTCTGCAGCGCTCCTAATTTCCGTTTTCCTGGGAGCCCATTTCTCCAATCCACTTTTACCTTTTCAATAAAATTCCAAAATATCAAGACCCACTGAAGCGTCTCCTTCGGTCACATGGACACCTTTTATTTATTTATATTTCCAATGGACTGTATGTTTTATTCATCTAATATTCACCATGTGGGTACGATATTTTCCCCCCTAAACCTCTTCTCTCTCTCAACTTCATTTTCTCACACGGGGAGCCAACTATTGCTTGTTCAGGCGAGCGTGAACACATGTCGACGGCGGCTGGCCTGTGCTTACAGAAGGCTCCATCCTCACGCTTCCTTGGTAAATTGATGAGAATGCTCTCACTCCATCCCGATTAACCCGAGTGGTAAAGCACTGTAGCAAAGCTGCCTGCGCCTCGGCTCTCTAAAGCAACTCGCTGCCACAGCTCCGACAAAAGACAGGATGAAAGGTGGCGCGGCTGGGCCGTGAGTGGAATCACCCAAAAGTTTCACATGCTGGCCGACCCCAAGCTGATCTGATATTATCCTTCACAGCTGATCCTGCTAATGTGGCAGGAATTATGCACCTTCTTTGACGCAGTCCGGACCCCACCTCACAAAGCGCTGTTGTGTGGGAGAGTCAAGGTTAAAAAATATCTAATCAAGTTTAAAAGATTACTCAAGAGAGTAAACAAATTCAATCTGTAGTGAATGTTCTGCTTCACTGAGAGAAATGTTCCCACAAGTCACACACACTTCTCCCTTCTCAGGGGTGATAATGACATAATTGTAAGGTCCTGACAAAACGGCCATTCATCACGTCTCCTTATGCGCTGGGAAGAAATTCAAGATGGCAGCGTCGATTTGTTTCGAGTGCGATGGTGGGAAAGCTGATTATCTTAATGAAAGACTGATTTGGCTCTCTTAAATTGGGGAGGATCTTTGAGGTTTAACCACATTATTCAGCCCCCTTCCTGCGGCTTTCTCGGCCGCAACATTTCACTGAGTCACTGTTTGACTGGCATTCCTATTAGACGGCTAAAAGTAAGGCTGCACAATTTGTTTTAACGCCATCGCGATGATGACATCAACTGGCGTAATAAACACAACGCGAAAGACACTCAGAGATTTCTGGGTTAATTGACAGAGAATATCAGCAGAAAACTGCACTTTAAAATGTAACTGTCATTCCTTTCTTAGCGCTGCCAATATTTATTTTAAAATTGACTTTCATAATTAAATGTTCAATAACAGAATGCTCATTTTGCTTTCAATTAAAAAGCAATGTGTTGTATTTTAGCAGAATACTGAATGCAGCAGAAATGCAGAGCTGAGTACACTTTAATATCTGCTTATTAATCGCAAGTACAACAACGTTATCGCATATTGCATATTTTTGTCAGATCGTGCAGCCCTAGTTAAAAGCTGCAGAGAACGAATGGTTAACAATAACTTTCATTGTGAGGCCGTGTCACTGTCTCTATTTTTGAACATGGCCTCTGATGCCCATTAGAGATTTCTGAATGAGAGGTGTTTGCTAACAAGAAGTACGTTCCATGAAGATCACCTATGTCGCCATATAGCCCCTCCGCCCCTGCCTACGTCTCTTCCCTTCCTTATTTTTTTCCCTCAGACTTCCTCTTTCACCTGTTTGTTTCTGAGAGCGAGGATTGATTAAAACAGGAGAGTGGTTCATTAGATTCTGACAAGCGACACCATATCCGTAGAACACATGTCCTTGGAGAAAGCCGCCTTGGCCCATGTGACTTACCGTAGTCGATGCCATCTCTACAGCAAACACTATCCCCAAACTAATTGAAACAAGGTGCTCCGTGGCCGCACTATCTGCCCAGCTGACAGTTATGCAGCACCCAGTAATCCGTCCACCGAAACGGAGGAGCTTGATTAAAACGCGCCTTCCTTAAGTGCTACAAACAAGTTGTCACGGATATTTTCATCTTCCTGACATTGGGAGCAAGGTTGTGTCCCTGGCAGATGTATATTGCTGTGTCAATCTAAAAATCAACTTCAAAATGAAAACAAAAAGCGCTACTGCCAAACCCATGCATGATGCAGCGAGTAGTAGTGCATTTGGACTATGGATGTGCCTCAGATACTGCCTAAAATATGGTATTGGTATGCGACGATCTGATACCATGTCATTTAAAAAAATAAAGTACTTTATTTATGTTCTTTTTCCGTAGTGTCAAACTATATCATACAAGAAAGTGTAACAATGATAGCAATCATATCACATTCATGCAGGGTTAGTATTGTAAAACTGTTAAAAAATAATAATATATAAGGAGAAATGGTATCATGGTCTCAAACTGAAGCAATGGTATCAGATCCAATACTCAAGTTCAGGTATCGGAATCATTATAGGGAAGCAAAAAATGGTTTAGTGAAGGCTAAAAAAGGCCAGAGTTATTGATTCTACAGAACTCTTCGGAGTGCCTCAAAACTCCCAGTAGATTAAAATGTGCCCTTTAACAAAGGAAAACAAATAATCATTTCATGGTCAGCACTGGTCAGCTCTGGTCTCCCAAATGCACTGCAGTTATGGGCTTGGTCACCTTCCTTTTGTGCAGGGAACACTTAGCTGGCATTACTGAGGCCCAATGCTGCAGCCTTGAACAGCAGCCAGCAGTGGGCTATCTCACCTGCCATGTCTCTGCCGCCTCTGTCTGAGGCACAAAGATGCTCTTTGAAGTTAATGAAGCATCAGCATACTTCTTTACCTCCACCACCGGGTCATTACGCACAGCCAATGTCAAGGCTGCACAGAGCACTTCAAAGAATTAGAAGGAAACACCATGCCCACCCTCAAGTTCACCTCCAACAGTCTTTGATTTAAATCTCCATAACTGAGACAAAAGTCTACCATGAGCTTTTGTACATTTTAGGGCTGCAACTAACGCTAATTATCGTTGCCGATTTAATCTGTTGGTTATTTTCTCTGTTAGTGGATTAGTTGTTTGGTCTCTAAAATGTCAAACAATGGTGAAAAACGTTGATCAGCGTTTCCCAAAGCCCGAGATGACGTCCTCAAATGGCTTGTTTTGTCCACGACTCAAAGATATTCAGTTTACGGTCACAGAGGAGAGAAGAAACTCCAACATATTCACATTTAACAAGCTAGAATCAGAGAATTTACACTTTTTGTTCTCTGAACACATTGAAAATGACTCAATCTGAATAATCGATAATCAAAATAGCGACTGCCGATTTATTTAATCCATTCATCTTTGCAGCTCGGCTACATTTACAGAAAGGTCTTCTGAACAGAAAAAAATTTTCTACACACATCCTCAAAGCTTAATGATGTTCCAGGGTAGTGCAGGGGATTATGCTGACACACCTGCTTAAGACAGGAACAGGCTAGCATTTCACAGAATCAGCAAAGAGCACAAGCATTGTATGATCCCACGGTAACCTATCCATGTTGGACCTGCATGAGACACAAGGGCAGCTCACCTCTGTTCATACATGCTGCTGCTGCACTCCCATATCCTGGAGCACCAAACCACACAGTCAACTAAAGCGGTTTGGGACTGGGCGCCATGTTGGAGCTGAGGCTCTGAACTGCGCTTTAGGAGGGGAACTTGTCACTGTTACTATGGGAACTAGCAACATGCTTTTGAGGCTTGTATGGGACCCTTTGGGAGTGTATCCTCAACAGAAAATAGACCTCCAAGTGCCTTGTGCCATTTAATATTCAGGATATGTGTCAGCATGACGACACACAGCTAAAGGAAACGCGACGATCAAGTTGTCAAAATGTGAACACTTTTCTTAAATGCTTAATTCTGGGTCTCTGAATTACACGTAATAACGAAGTGTATTAATTACTGCAAACAAACAGAGGGATAGGAAGTAATGACTACCTTCAGCTGGGAGCCAGCTTTAAATTCAATCCTCACATTATCTTTAACATGCTGCTAAACAACCTGCAAACATGTACACGGCTTTGAAATATATACTGTATATATGTTAAAAAAAGGTGCAGATTCAAATTTTATATGCAGATAAATTGAAACCGAATGCGCTTAAATTATGTACCCATGCATTGTTCTCCTCACTCACTCATATATACTCAATAGAATTATACGAACAAATGATGAGAATAAACAGAAAGTCTGGAGGGACAATAGCAATGTGGTTTGTTAATTTAAGCAATCAATGAAAAAGCAGAAATAGAAAATGACTTTGGTGCCTTTGTTTTGCCTTTCCAAAGGGATACAGTACTTTATGCAACAGTACAATCTCCTTGGAACACAATTAGTCAATACAAGCTGGTGCAGGGTGATTTTCTGACAGTATTACTTCCTCACTTTCCTGCTTGATAAGTAAGGGCTATTCAAGCTCCTCTGAGATTTCCATTATCGCACGAGTACACCAACCGCCTACTTTGGATTGGTAACTTTTTTTTTTTTTTTTTTTTATTCATTCATTCACAATACCACTTCAAACATTACAATAATACAGCTGGGGTACAAGATCAATTGGGTAGAGTGAATGGGTCCCCTAAAGAAGCTAGAAAAGCTTATAGATGGGGGCCCATAATTCAAGAAAGGGTAGTGGTACAGACTATGGAATACACAATTACCACAAATGAGTAGTCTTGAGTACTAGAGTACTCGAGTATTGCCATAGAGGTTGTACTCTTTTTCCTGAAACCTTATTGAGAGGGAACAAGAATATCATAATAGTTTATAAAGATAGTCACTGAGTCTGGTGTATACTACATTCTCCATTACTTTGGAGAAGGTGGGTAGAATTGATATGGGCCGGTAATTGCTCATATCATTTATGTCGCCCGATTTAAAAATTGGAATTATTTTAGCAATTTTTGTAATTTTAGGTACGGTGCCGGTAAGTAAATACAGGTTAATGCAGTGAGCCAGTGGCTCTACAATGACGTTTGCAATGGCTTTCATGATCTTACTACATATTCCATCTACACCCATGGTGTACAAGCTCCTCAAGTCCAAAATGATCTTGAGGAGCTCAGCACTATCTGTTGGAGTCATAAAAAATGAGTTAATATAGCTACCAGAAAGAAAATTGAAGTTGACACCGTGGGGTTGATTTATCTTCTTAGCCAGATTTACACCTATTGAGGCAAAATGATTATTAAAACTCTGTACAAGATCAGCTTTGGCATCACCAAAGTCAGGCAAAGTAGTAGGTTTGTGACTCCTGTTGAGGACTTCATTGAACACATTCCAAGACCTCCTGCTATCCCCCTGTGAAGCTTGTAAAAGTTCAGTGTAATGGCTTCTTTTGCTCTTTCTTATGATCTGCTTTTTCATTTTTATAAGAAATATATTTCTCTTTATTTAAGCTAGAAGGATTTTTTCTGTAGGATTTTTAAAGCCTACTTTTATATTTAATAAACTTTAAAATTCCCTTTGTAATCCAAGGGTTCTGGAGGGTAGTGCTACATCTGACAGTCTTCTCAGGGATTGTATCCACGATAGATTCTTGAATGATCTTTATCAGGTTGTCATATGCTACATCAGGAGTCACACTGTCATAGACAGAGTCCCACGACTTGGCCTGTAAATTAACGATTAAGTACTGTAAAGTTCTCTCAGTAATTAATTTTAGAGAGTGGGGGAGAGAACGATTTGCTAGAGCCGAAAAATATTACAATAGAAAAATGATCTGTGATGTCAGACTGCACGACTCCCGTCACCAACTTGGTATTTTGAATATTAGTAATTATATTGTCAATAATCGTTTTGGATGTCTGTGTAAATCTATTAATGGTAGGGAAGAAAGAGGAGGAATGCAATGTGTTCATAAAGTCATGTTTTACCCCATCTTCCTTTGAAATATCAATGTTAAAATCACCAAGGAGTATACAATCTTTTTTTTTGCTTATTCAGTTTATGCAACAGATCTTCCAGTTTACAGTAGAAAGTGTCAAGAGCAGAGTCTGGTGGGCGATAGAGTACACAGACAATAAATATTTTGTCATTATTGTTAATCTCAATAAATAAAGACTCACATTGGTCATCCTCTAAATAAAGATCACAGGTTTTTACTTGGAGACTATTCTTAACATAGAGGCAGACCCCTCCACCTGTTCTATTAGTTATATTCTTAATGTGTAGTTTATACCCATTGAGGTTAAGTAAATCTGCATATGAAAAATCATTAAGCCAGGTTTCACTACACCCAATTACATCAAAATGACAACTTGAATTAGACAGTAAGGAAGCTAAATCAGAATGATGTTTGATTAGGCTTCTGATATTTAAATGTAACAATGAATAATTATATATATCATTTAATGGTTTTAAGTTACTAGTTAGTTAGTAACTTCTCTCAATGCAGGTAATGACATCATATCCTACAAAGCTGCTTTGTCCTAGCCTTACCAGACGAAAATAACACACTGAAAGAGAGGAAACAGAAAAAGACGGTATGCAATGATACAGTAAGACACAGCTGTTCACATCACACCAGGCACAGCGCTCCCAGAGACACAACATGAGTCAACATGCAAAGCAATGCAAGTTAGAACACCCCCGCTTCCCAGAAACCAAGCGGCACAACGAGTACAGGGGGGAAAAAGTCTTTCCAGTCGGACCAGAGCAAAACTGTGACAGTCTTCCAATACCACACACACAGCTGCTACCAATAGAAGAAGATTCCCACATTAGTCCTACGTATAGCAAAAGTCAGATCTGCTATATACATTGCAGCAAAGGCTATGAGTGCAAAATATGGTCTCCTATGGATGAGAACCCAGAGGAACCACAGTGCGTGTGTGCCAACGATTATGTGGAAGGCAAGAGAACTGAATCAGTTTTGTTCAGCACTTTTGTTTTCCCCAGAAGACAGAAGAGACAAAAGAAGGAACGCAGAGCTCGACTATAAAGGAGGCACGGGCTTCTCGGAGAAATGTGAGCGTGATGCGAACAAACTATGATCAATACAGTACCCTCACCTCAAAATCCTCATTCTCCTTGATGTTATTTTAGGCGCCGATAATAAGAACTGCTTTATATCGCTCCCACACATGCGCCTGGGTACGTAACAGGGGGGGGGGTAAGGGGCGGCTGTTGTGTTCTCACAGTGTTTGTGGAGCTCTGATACCCAAACACGTTTTTTTTTCTCATCTAACCTGCCACACAGTGCAGCAGGGAGTAGCAGAGCCCAGGCAGGTGGGAACAGCATCCACAACACACAGGCAATAAGGGCTTGGGTACCGAATTCAATACTTTTTAGGCACCGACCAAATTGCCTCAATAGCATCGAGTATCGAAAAATGCCAAAGTCATTCAATACCAAAGTTCAATACCTAAGGATTAAACCTCATCAGCGTCAGTGAGCCAATAAGCATGCAGCATGCTTCTACCAAGATCTAATAATGTCTGTGATTGGCTGTAGGAGCTGGAAAATTAAAAAAAAACATTTGTGCCACAATGTGTAAAGTTGTTATTTCTTTTTGTTAAAATAGATTTGATCAAATAGGTACCAAAAAAAGTATTCAGGAACAGGTATCGAAGTCGCAGTATTGCTGTCAGTACCGGTATGGAAAATGTTTGAATGATACCTAGGCCTACAGGCAATCTGCTCTGGTCTGTGCGTGTGCATGGACGGATATTTGTGTTGATTTGGGCAGACGGCGGTGTGACGGATCCCTGACTCCATCTTTTAGCGGGGTACTGTATTGATGCAAGCCATGCCAGAGTTACTGAAGAGAGAGAGAGAGAGAGCGGAAAGCAAGCGCCTTTATCAACCTACCTGTGATGTTGACGTCCACGATGCCAGTGCGAGTCCCGATGCTGTTGGTGGCGTCACAGACGTACGTGCCGGCCAGGTCGTAGGTCACCGGCCCCTTGAAGAACAGGGTGTTGTTCTTGATCTCCACATTGCTAGGCAGGGAGCCGTTCAAGCTGAGGTGAGAGAGAGAGAGACATGGAGAGAGGTAAGAATACAGACACCATGAAAAAGGCAGAATTACACCAGACCATGGCAGAAAAAATAAATAAAATCCTTCTCCCCGGAGCAGCAAAGCAATTCAAAGCGCATAAAAAATACAGTCTCTCGTGACAAACAAACCTGGATGTGTGTGTGTGTGTGTGTGTGTGTGTGTGTGTGTGTGTGTTTGTCAGGGTGAGATAAATACCAGGAATATTTGACAGCGCTATATTTCAGCCATCATCCATCAAGTCCAAACTAAATTATGAGGACAGGGAATCCCAGCAGGTCCAAGCAGGTAAGACATAGTTGATGCCTGAGGACACAGGCCTGTTTGGTATGTGGAATACAAAACAGACAGTGGCGGGAGGAGGGTTGGGGGCGGTGAAATGGGGGCTTCTTTCCTCAACCACGGCACAGCTCACATGGCTGGACTCCAAACTCAGGGGAGCTGTCAGGGGATGTAGCTGATCAAGTGATAAATGCAGAATCCACCAAAATGCTGGGCTGTCAATGAGAACTGGAGCCTGTTTCATTCTGCCTGAGATGTTTGTCTTCACGGCTGGCTGTCTCTACCGCGTTCAGACTCGCTCGTGTTCTTCGATCAAGTCAGGACACTTTAAAGGTCACAGATCATGAGCCCACCCACCCTCCGTTCTATCATCCGGGCACCTTTTTTAACGGAGCCCAGAGGCTGAGGAAAGGCATCAGATTTCAGGACAATTAGCTGTTTCCTGTTGCCTTCCCCTGGATTGGCTTCATCAGCTGCCCTGAATGGATTTAGCTCAAGGCAAGCTACAAACGCGACTGTGATGACATCAAGTAGCTCTCCGGGCTGACTGTGGTGAGCTGCTGGGTGTGTGTGACAATGAGTATGTTTACATGCACACTAACGTTCCACTATTATTCTGAATATGACAATATTCCAAATTTGGTAAAGGTCATGTAAAGGCATATTCCAATATTCCGAATAAGGCCTTTCTCCGAATTTAGCATTTTCCTATAAAACATGTGGGGTATGCTGGTATTATTTAGGTTTTAGAAGCATTCTTTGGGCATGTATACAGTGCATTCAGTATCTGCAGTTTGCCTGTTTATGGCTTACGGTCAGCTCTGTGCACTGCTATGTAAATGGACTGTTTTTATATAGGGCTTTTCTAGTTTCAATGACTACTCAAAGCTGTCGTACAAGTTGCCATCTGCTCATCAGATAAACATTCACACACATTTACACTCCGATGCGGACAACTCGCGGTTCAGTGTCTTGCCCAAGGACACTTCGACATGGGACTGCAGGGCCAGGGATCGAACCACCAACCTTCCAATTGGCAGGCGACCGCTCTACCAGCCGGCCCTATGGTTGCTGTACACAAACCAACCAGCCAACAGTTTGCAGGGCTGTGGTAGAGATGCATGGCCAAAAGAAAAGACCACATCTCTGGTCGGAAGGAGAAACACAGCTACTTTTTAACATTAAAAGACTTGAATATCAACAGGTTTTTTGATATGCGCACACGTCATTAATCATTCATTTTCAGGAAGGTGGTTGAAGGAATGAAAGAGTGAGGCTGTGTTTTCACATGGTCCGTTACCAGAGGAAAACGTTGAAAAAAATCCTATTTTTGCACGGCTGCATGTAAACGGGAACATTAGTGGAATATTCACTTTCATTAGCGATGTAAACAGCTTAGTCGGAATATTGTCTTTTTCGGAAAACGGGCAAAAACCTGAATATTATGTGCATGTAAACGTAGTCAAAGAGCTCCCGCCTTCACTCGTGGGCTTGCTCTCTGGCGAAGAGACACTTTAAGATCTGCTGGTGTGCGAGAACATTAAAAACAATGTAATGCTCCATTTATTACAGCCAGGGAAAAGCTAAATGAAATCACAGAGTCAACAAAATTAGGTCTCGCGCTAACAATGGCCACACATCAGGCACTTGAGCTGCACTAAACAGGCTTTCAACAAGCTTCTTCAGTGACGGGGAGGAACGGCACAGTGATGAGCTATTTGCTAATTAATCCATCATAAAATGTAAATTATAAACAGCTCGTCCGTATGTGGTTAATGGCATGTTAGGGAACAAATGTTTTTCAGGATAAAAAGCATGGCAATTTTTTCTCTCTACAATAACGTGTGCATAGTTCAGAACAAAAGTAATAGAGCTATGGAGTTGTTTTTCATTGGCCACCTCGCAATGGAGCTGCAGACAAGCGTCAATGCAGTACCTCACGATTCAATAATCAGTTACCTTGTGAGCCTCTATCCAATGCTGAGCGCTGCAAAGCCCAATTGATTTGCTGCAGAAATGAAAGGCTGGTAAACTGCAATTCACCACAGATTCTGAGGTGACCAGAGCATTGGTATGAGACATCTACAGTAAGTGTTTGTGTGTGTGTGTGTGTGTGTGTGTGTGTGTGTGTGTGTGGTGGTGCCTGAGGGGCAGTGAAATGAAAAGCGTACCAGCTTGAGAGCGATGCAGATTGTGCAGTAATTCTCATGTGGGTACATGTATGTGGCGTGTGTGTACAGATGAGGGTCAGGGGACTGGAGGACACTATATCCATGAACACACCATGCCACTATAAACTGCATGATTGTGCAGAGGGGGCATTAAACTAGAATGCAGAACAACAGACTGTACATTCTCCAAATCCACGATTCAACTTGAATTTCGATTTTAAGGTTTTGAATAATATTTTTTTCAACAGTGATCGCAATGCCACAATAAGAGCCACCAGATGGCAGAAGGGTAGTTTACAACAACAGTGAGTTTACAAAGCACACTAGAATGCACCATGAGTTTATCGAGATGCACATGAACACACCATGGAGTCCAGTTGGAGCCCACAGCTTTACTGTTTGTTCATCACTCACTCACAGGGAAGGCAAAATTTGCCACACCAGTGACTTCAGGGAAGCTTCAGGGAATTTTCCAGTTCTGTTGTTTCTACATTATCTCTGACTCCGACAGTGTGGAATAGTCAAGCTACAGGCTACTGGTAAGCTAACGTCACCCTGTGTCTTTAGCTGCATGCCACCTGCCAGTAAGCTAACGTTACCCTGTGTCTTTAGCTGCCTGCTACCTGCCGGTAAGCTAATGTTACTCTGTGTCTTTAGCTGCATGCTACCAACCGGTAAGCTAACGTTACCCTGTGTCTTTAGCTGCATGCTACCAGCCGGTAAGCTAACATTACCCTGTGTCTTTAGCTGCATGCTACCAGCCGGTAAGCTAACGTTACCTTGTGTGTTTAGCTGCCTGCTACCAGCTGGTAAGCTAAAGTTACGCTGTGTCTTTAGCTTTACCTGGGCATTAAGTAATCTGTGAGTTTCAGTCACAGCTATGGGTAGATTGAAGCAACAGTTCCCTTAGGGTGGCCTTTAATCGACATGAATAATAGAATCACATTTTCACTATGGAGATAAGTCAGCTAGCTAATTAGAGTGGAGTTTGAGGTAATCACAATCAAAATGCCGTGATAACAATTATACTGCTTTCTTATTTATAGAAGCCCATATCTTTGAGCAACTGCCAATGTATCGTGGAGGGAGAGGATGTGTGTGCTGGAATGTTGCTTTCCAGGGAAAGCAAAATAATATTAAATCTGAAACAGCACATAAGTAATTGAGGTACTTGTGATCATTAACAATTCTTCCGCCCTCCCTTCCCCCACTTAGCATTCTAGATTATGCACTAAAAACATACTCAACAAATGTGTAAGGCGAGTGAAGAATGCCCTACAAGCAAACATTTAAAAAAACAAACAAAGTTCAAACAGGGTGTCCTTTCTTTAGTCAAGTCTCTGCTATTTCAGTGCAGCTCCCCATTAACCCATTTAGAGACACAGCTCTGGCATTGTGCTCTTAGAAGAAGAAAAAAAAAAATCAAAGATGCTCAGATTCTTTCTTCAAGGACTGTGTTTATGCCGAGGCGTCTGCACACTCCACACAATGCAGGGGAACAGAGAAAACGTGAGAAAAATGAATGCAGGTAGTAGAAAAGTGAAGATTATTTCAATTATAGCTTCTATGAGCCAAATGAATTAGAAAACAAACAAAACAATACGATCCTATGATCTGATGGATTAGATAAATACTAGATACAATAGATTGTCTATGTAATTAATGTGGATCTGTATCAGAGACATTACTATTTGTTGGGATTTGGCTATACCTCTCGTGTTTGTGTGTGTGTGTGTGTGCGTGGTTTGAGAAGTCTGTGTGTGTGTGGGTGTGGGTGTGTGTTGGGGGGAGTTCTGGAGGGTCCTCCGCCAGAAAAATCTTTTCGATTTAAAAATCCCATTTCCTGCATTTCTAAATACATTTATAGGGTCGACGGTAATACAAAATTCAGGAAATAATTAAGTTGATCATAAGGATAAATTATGCCAGAAAGAATAGTACTAAACTATTTACAAGAAAAATATGTGTTGCTTTCTTTATTATTATATTGCTTTCTATATTATTATTGCTTAAAGTAGAGGCGATCGCCAAGACTTACAAATAAAATACTATCAATGTGTGTGTGTGTGTGTGTGTGTGTGTTTGTGTGTTTGTGGTGACAAGTGTGACGCAATCCTGCCGGCCTGTTCCGGATCCTTCCGTCACAGCCTTGTGCCGACCTCCACACTAGAGCCCAGGGGAACCTTCACAACACATTTGGCATCTCATTTTCAGTGCAGCAATGGCCGTCCCCTCCTATCTGTCAGCACAGTGCCCTCGTCTTCCTAGATCACATCTCTTCACCCTCCTCCTCCATTCTCCCTATCTCCCTAAATCTCCCATTGCCTTTGATGAAAAGAAAAAAAACTGAAGAAAAAAAAACCAAGCAGGTCAAATCTTCTCTATCTTGTCTTCTTCGTTGGCTGCTGCTGTGTGTATATCAGCGTCTCTGCCCTGAGAGCTAAATCTATGCATAAGAAAAAAGGGTAAAAAAACTCCCCATGCCTCATTAAAATCCAACATACAATGAGGGCACAATGGTCTATTAATCCACATCCACTCGTGTCAAGTGACATATTTCTCAGCCCAGTCCCTGCCGAGCAATTACACGACAAATTGCTACATTCATCTCTCAATTTTACCATATAATGCCGTCATTTCAAACTGCGATACGCTCATAAACATTGCTTTATATTCAAAGAGCGGCACCGCCTTTCCTGTGTTTTATTATTGTTATTTTGAATCGGACATCAGAACCCAGTAAAGAGTTTGATCAGTGCAAATTACAGCAAGCGACTCATGCATTCGAGTTGCACTCCGTCCATATCTCTGTGTATATTTGACCTACATCATTTCCGCATGACCGACTTTCATGCAATTACTCAAAGCAGATCAAACCCGGGGGTTATTTGGGCGAGCCCCTGAGGCCTTGAAAACATGTTTGTATCTCTTTCTTGCTCATGTATTTGCAGTGATAGTCTCAGAGGCAAAAACACTGATGTCAGCCCTGCGGTATGCTGGCCTAATCCACGGCTCCCATACTGCAGCCCTCTCTTCCGTGTGTGTCAGAGACAAACCGGCTGCCTGCTGCGCCCTCCAGAGAACACAACAGCACCAACAGTGACGCTGTCTTTACCCCTCTACCTGCATGCTGGTCCTCCCGACTTCAAAAACCCAAAAAGCAAGGCAAAGCGTGCTCTGTTTGCATTTATCTCCCAGTATCTGTGACCATCGGGCAGATAACGCTGTGTGTGTTGCAACCATAATGGGAGCATTGTGCTCTGCCTCGGGCCCAAGTCTTATCTTCATTACACGTTTTATAAACAAACAAATACACGCAGACACATTTCTGGACAGGATGAAGGTAGCTGGTGTGTTTTTCATTTTGAAGATTACTTTCTTGTACATATACATGTATGTCTTGAAACAAGTGTTGGGGGGGAAAAAGAGCAGACTATTTGACTGGGCCATTATATGAAACTGCCTGCCTGAGCTTGAGTAAGCCCCTGCACAAAAATACTTTTTTTTCTTTCACTCAGAAACCCAAGGGGGGGGGGAACAACACGTAGCAATGCTGCCTTGAGGGGTTTTGTTAGGCTTTAGTCAAACTCACAGTTTCCACTGGTAGATGGTGACAGGGGGATTGGCGTCAGCCCTGCAGGTCAGCTGAACATTCTGACGGTTCAGGAACCAGTTTCCATCAAAGTCCTCGATCTTCACCTCGGGTTCGTCTGCAAGGAAGGCACACTGGAGTCAGTTCATGCCCAAAAACACTGGTGTATTCCTGAAGAAACTTAAGTATTGCGGAAAAAAAATAAATTATTATTATTAATTTCTCCAGACTTTTAACACTTTACCAACTGTTTCACATTGCTGTCGTTAGGGGGGAAATAAATACATGAGGATAAGTAGTATGATCCAACAGTGCAAGACTCATTCCACCAAGATGCACCACAGAGCGCCACTGGAAGTCATTCCTGCCTGTGGCCAATCAAACTCTTTGACTCCTCCCTCAAGAGTGTCAGTGACTGGGAGGCCCTGGGATAGTTTATAATTATTCATATCTTCAACTGTGCGATGTTTTGAGCAATACTTTATGTTAATACTGCAAGAACAATTCAACTGTGCAATACTCTCTACATTTACGTTTCACTTGTCCATGCACAAAAGTCACTTGTCCGGGTAAAGAGTCATCATTTTATAAAAAAAAATTGTTTTGCTAATGCAGAATTTGAACAAACCGTTGAAAGCATCCAAACACTATCAGCATTAATAAAATTCAGTAGAAACAGTAGAAACAAACGTGTCCCAACAATAGATTTCCCATTCAACAAGAAAAAAGGATCTCCAGACTTCATAGTACAAAGTAATATGTTGCACGCCGGTGTGCAGAAGTTAATATATTGAGATTCTAAGTCAGTATTTTAAAGTTTGTCATTACTTTCAGATTCCCAGTCAATATTCTAAGTTACTAAGTCAATATATTGAGATACTAAGTCGATACTTTGAGATGTTGAGTCAATTTATTAAGAGATTGTAAGTCAATATTTTATATGTTCTCATTGGTTTGAGATTCTTAGTCAATATTCTGAGATACTAAATCAGTATATTGAGATACTAAGTCAATATGTTGGGATAAGTCAATATATTGAGATACTAAGTCAATATTTTGAGATTCTAAAGCAATATTTTACATTTTCTCATTAATTTGAGATTCTTAGTTTATATTCTGAGATACTAAGTCAATATTTTGACCAGACGTAGTGGTGACTTAAACTTGAACTTATACTATATCTAAAATAATTTTGTAGACATAACAATGGATTTTGCCACTTAATGTTGGTGTTAACTATTTTTTTTTTTTTATACAATTTCACTAATTTCTACCCAGCAGAGGCTGATTTAGAGATAAAAGCTGAAGCTACTTTACAGTTGATTATTACCTGATATTTAATCAGCATGTTATTTATTTATTTGTTTCAAAAAGGAGCACAAAAAAAAGACATTCTAGAACGGCAAAAACGACCTCTGGATGGGAAAAGGGTATTTTACAACAGCTTTGAATGCAGCACGAGTATGGCGAGGCCAATTTCAAGTGAACGCAACATCTGTGTTTTTCCGACAACAGCAGCTACAACGTCATACGTTCCTCTCCAGTGAAATACAGACAGACACACTTTTACACCATTTAGCTGTCAGCATTTTAACCGTGTTTACTCTAGCTGCTAGTTAACCGTAGGTTAACATTACCTGCTGCCAAGTGTAATGTTAACTAGCGTGACATGCGGCGATGTTTAGGTTCCCTCGTCCGTTTTCGGAGCATCAGAGAGAAGCGCAGGCATTTCAGTGGCACCGAAATCTGCGTTGCAATTCGGTCCGGTAGATAACGGTCATTAAGGCACCGGTGCCGTATTAGCACCGGGTCTCTCGTTTTCTGTCAACGATGTGGCGAGGAGGTAACGTTAAGGCGGAGTTAGCAAGCTAACGTTAGCTAACTAACACCGGCTGGTTCGCCGTGCTTTCATGCTGCATCGCTTACAGAGAACGAGCTGAACAGCGGGCTGGGTCTAACGTTAGCGGGCCGCTGACCGACTACCGCTGGGTCCGCTGCCCGGGATTGTGGGGGAAAAAATGTATTGTTTCAAATCGGTAACATAGACGTAATGAGTGGCACATAACATGAACTAACATGGCATTTTATTTTGTTTGAGTTTTAACTTGTCCAGTGGGACAAGTAAATTTCTCTTCCACTTGCCCTACAAAAAATCCACTTGTCCCGGACAAGCGGACAAGCCTTAATGTCGAGCCCTGCAATGCATTTATTAATACCGCAAACAGACCTAATTTCTCAGCACTATGATTATGTAGATTATTGTTTAGACTGTTGTATATATATTACAGTATTTGACATATTTTATGTCTCTATTTTTACATATATATTGATGCTATGCATTTTAGTGTAATTTCTATATATCTTATATATTTTGTCTATTTTATTTCTTATTTCTAATTGTTCTTATTGTGTCTATATATTTCTACTCAAGAATGGAGTACATGTAATAAACCAAATTTCCCCTCTAGGATCAATTAAGTATTTTGATTGATTGGTTGATTGATTGGTTGATTGATTGATTGATAACACACACACCTGTAAGATAGGTGCGTAGGAGAATGAAATCTAACAAGCAGTGAACTGTAACTCTAACATACTTTCTGCGCAAGATTGATTAAAGAGGCTATGTTGCAGTATTGCTTTTTTTAAAGATAATTTAGTCTATTATTAAACCAAAAGTGAAAAAAAATACTGTATATTCTTTTTTTAAATAACATTTTCTTGGTGGTAGTCTGGTGCATACTCAGCAGCTATTTTGCTTTCTTTCTCTTGACTTTGTACAGCTGGAAAGGTTTCTGCGCTGTTTGCAAGAAGACCTTGTTTACTGTAAACTATGGTGATCGGTTCATGCTGGCGGCAGGAAACGAAAACATGATGCATGAGATCAGGACATCCAGGTGAGAATACGTTCCAACCAAAAAGAAAAGACAAGTGATTTTTCGTTCACATTTATATAAAATTAGATTCTTACACTGCACGTTGAGCACCACGCTGTCTGTGATCCTTTCGCCTCGGTACGTCACGATACACGTCAGCTTCTTTTTGTGGGTCTCGCGGCTCGGCACCACCACGTAGTTGCTCCGTACCGTCACCGTCCCGTTTTGGTTGCGAGTCTCCTGGAACGTGGCTTCGCCCTTCAAGCTGGTCTCCCATTTGATCACGCTCGGCGGCTTCCCGTTGGCTGACACGCAAGTGGCGACGGTCATCTTGCGTTTGCTGGCCCTGGCCACAATTGTGGGCGTTGTCAGAGTCATGCGTGTCATAGGCCGAGCTGTGCAGAAGACAGGGTAAAGCAAACAAATTACATACAATGTAATTAAAGCTCGTTAAACAAAGATCTTGTGTTTTGGGTCTACTTTACCTACAATCAGCTTTTCAAAGTAAATTAAAACTAAGGGGATGAGAGACGTAAACATTGTTTTGGAACTCAAATCAGGCAAAGTTTTCCTTCTTTTCTTGCTCAAAGCCAAAGCAGTTGTCAAGGCTCATGCAGACGTAGAACCCACTATGCCTACCCAAATGCACAGTCATCCAATTCGAATCCTTTGTGAGTTGCCAATTAGCAATCTACTTTAAGAACATCTAAAGGCAGGCTCGAGCCTGAGCACTACTGAAAGAGATGAAGAGGCCTCTTTGAACGCTGCCGCTTGGTTATCTGCACAGAGGTTCCTAACGTTCACTGAGCCGCAGGAAGCCTAAAAAAGACCTGGGAGGCTCCGTGACACAAAATGGGGACTAGGGGCTGAGAAGATGCTCTGGCAATAGGGACTACTTAAGCCAAGTGCTTTTTTCTTTTACTGGGACTTAATGGAAAAACACACCAACACTTAATTTCTAATTAGATCTCTAATCAGAGTCAGCGCACAACCTTTTGAAACGCTGCCTCTTGCCAAGATAAACTACTTCTTAGGCGCTCATTATTTCATCCCGCACAAAATGAGATTATTCAAGCCAAATTACACACTCTGAAGTGGCCTTATTGATTTCTGTCCCACCTGCCATTTTTATTGACTGCTCTCTGCAGCGGCTTCCTATTTTATAAAAACCACCCCAATCATCGCATCGTGAAAACGTCAAAAATGATTTTCAATTCAACTTTGATTGTGTACACATAACAAGGTCCTCAATGGAGTAAGGGAGACTCAACAATGATGCAATGGCTGGCGGTGCTGTTCACCAATCACAGACATTTTTATTTTTTTTATTTTTATTTTTTTTACTGTAAACCGTGATTTTGCAGCAGCTTTAGGGAACAGAGAAACAGCATCTGCTTTCCAAAGAAACTCAAACTACTTTACAACAAAGCCTGTGGCAATGTAACCTTGAAGAGCTGTAAAGTGTGTTCTCTTAGCCTTTAACTAAAGAAAAGGAAGCTGTCGGTTTGACCCAGTGTTATCGGATTCAAAACAATTGTCTTTTGTCCGCCTAAAGTCGAAGAGAAACCAAATCGGGGTGAAAGATTTACAACCTTCTGACTTCTCTTCAGGCCAGCAATAACATTCAATAACACTCCTTGGGCCCTTTTTTAACAAGCACAGTGTGCGCGCGCTGTGCACGAGCCTAGGAAAATTTTACTGAAGCGCTGTTAAAATAAAAATGACATGCTGCATTATTGACTTTAGACCAAGTTTTCGTTGGTCATTGGCGCGATCACTTTCCGCTGCCTCAAAATAGCAATACGCCAAGAATGTACCTGAACACACCTCCGTGTAAGACCAGCATGCCCATGGGTGCACAGATGGGCGCTGGACGGGAAATTGACAACTCTGTCTTAAAATTTCTAAAATGTATATCCATACAGGGAGCCTTTGCTTTCGCTTAAATACAAGATTTTTGCCAGCTTTGCCTTTCAAAATACAGCTGTTGTGGATTTAAACAATAAATTTTGGTAAGAAAAAAAAGTTCTTACCAAATACAGTGAGGTTGACCGTGTTTTCCCGGTTTCCCGCAGGAAATGTGGTATACTCGCAGATGTAGGCCGCTTCGTCAGACAGCTGGAGCTCAGAGAACATGATGGTGGTGTCCTCCAGTGAGGGCGTGCGGTGGCGAACTGCGGCCTGCTTGAAGGTGACTCGCTCCTTAAAGGGCGGCAGGACGGACACGCCCAGGGCCGGGTTGGCTATGGCCACGTTCTGTTTGCTACCGTTGAGGACCTTCTGCCAGGTGACTTGAGAGATCTTGACCGGCGGGTTACTGTTGACGAAAATGCAGCGCAGTTCCACTTGTGAGCCCACAAAGCCGGACTTAGTGGAGTCCATCTGTACCATCTGCCCGCTGCCAGCTACAAGTAACACAGAGAGAGAGAGAGAGAGAGAGAGAGAGAGAGAGAGAGAGAGAGAGAGAGAGAGAAAAAAACATTTAATTATGATTAACAATTGTCCAAGGCCAAGCAAAGCACTCGAGTCAATAACATGTACATGCACTGAAAGTCAAGGAGTCACTCAGCTTCCTAGGTAGTACATGCACGCACAACACTCCCAGTCACACTCAAGGATTCAGCCATACTCTCACCATATGCTACAGATGCAACGTCTGCTCCTCACACTGGTGGAATGTAACTAAGTACATTTACTCCAGTATTGTACTTAAGAACAAATGTCGAGGTACTTATACTTTACGTGAGTCTTTTCTTTTCATGCCACTTTCTACTTCTACTCCACTACATTTCAGAGAGTAATATTGTACTTAAAAAAAGCTAAAAGCTGGGGGAGTTATTAACATAATGAGCACATCCACACAACCCTGTCTTTGTCCATGAAGGCAGTGTTTCTGCTGAGATGGATGGGCTGAGCGAGAACCAATGCATCACTAATGAATGAGTACAAGGGCGGCGAGTTGGAGCCAAGTCATCGTCGGTTGCGCTCCCCCCCACTCCATCTACACACTGGCTAGCCCATTGTAATCTTAATTACTTTTTACTCACAAATACTTCAATGACTGCCTGGAGCTCCCATTAAGAAAACAACGTGGAAGAGAACACACAAACATTAGCTATATAAAAAAACAGCAATCACGCCCCTCTCCTCTACTCTTTTAGTCTGTGGGGAGTACGGTGCCAAAAAAAATTAATAAAATAGATCAATTAGGAAGGACGGACCTTCTGTAAACTCGCCTGTGGTTTAGTCTTTTAGCATATGCTGACCTCTTACTAAACTCAAGCGTAAAGCTCCCTTCTCCCTCATGCCCCCTCAGCTTTCTCTGCGATGCGTCATACAGTATGTCTCCATCCTGCTCCTCTCAGCCTGCCTGCTTTTACCTAGTGCACACACGATTAACTGATTGACAGATAATGAACCGACAACTTTTATGATCAATTAATCAATAATCACCTAAGTCATTTATTAAGCACATATGCCAACCATTTGTTACTGGTCGGCTGCTTTTCTCCATTTTGTAAAGTTGTAATAATTGGGGTTTGGTCTATTTTATGGCATGTTATGGCCTGAACAATGAATTGATTAATCAAAGTAAAAAGATCAACGGATTAATCAATATTGAAAATAATGGTTCTAGCTAGGGCTGCCTGATATGAGGAAAATATGCGATATGTGATTACATTGTTGAATATCGCTTGCGATAAATAAACAGATATTAAAGTGTACTCAGTTCTGCCCTTCGGCTGCTTTCAGTATTCCGCTAAAATACATCAGATTGTTGAAACAATGAAAGGAAATCATTTCCAACATTCTTTTTTTGAATGAATTGAACACTGAATTGAATATAAAAAGGCACCACTATAAAAAGAATGACACAAACAAACAAAAAACAAACGAACAAAATAATCTCTTGAGTTTCTATCGCAACATGTTGCAGCCTTTCACAATGTGTATAGTGCGCCAGATTATATCGCGATGATGATATAAAAAACTATATATTGTGCAGCCCTAGCAGTAGCTCTTCTTCCTGCTCTCATTCTTCTTTGTCCATTCGATCTGAGTTTGAAGTGCAGAAAAAAAAAAAGTCCTTCACGCCTGATCCGGGGTCTGACCTGACTGCAGTCTGAACAGATGTGTCATTGAACCGCTGCAGGGCTCCAGCATCCGGTTGTCTTAGACACACCTTTGTTATCTTAGGCTCTGATTTATGTTCCTTTCCAGGTGAAGTGTGATGATGCCCCATTATGAGGTCCGACTACCCCTGGCACGGCTTGTATTTACAACCAGCCCCAGCTATAATTATCACCCATGGATAGACGGGGACCCACAGGAAGAAAAGACTGAAACGTCTCCGTTAATCACACTGGACTCATCAAGACACCAGTGAATAAAGTCATAAACAGAGAGAAAATATGTTGCGGCCCCAAGTGGACTGGGGCCTCCACACGTGCCGCACAAACAGAGCGGCTCTTTAACATTGAGTAAACGGCATCACAATGATGGATAATCGCTGTGTTCAGAGATAAAGTTTCCACAGGGGGCTTTAAAATGTGAAAGAATACGTGAGAGAGATCCATTTATGTATACGCCCACTGAATACAATATCTGATGGAGTCTATCTTCAACTACACATGACTCAGAAGCAGCTGTGCGTGCAGTCTGTCAAACTGTCTAAGCGGCCACGGCGACTGTTGGGAAGATTTTTCTTAGAAAATTTGTACTGTAGGTAGTCAGCCGAAGGACACCACGGCACAAAACATGCACGGGGAGAGGAAATATTCGACGCCGACTCTGGCCTAGAAGACCATTAATGTGAACAATGTATTTCTTTCCATCTTTTCACGGCAAGGCGCACAGCTCTCAGCTTATGCTGGAAAGAAGCACATTACCAGTGAAAGGCAATTTCTATCCATTGTTGTAGACTTTCACTCAAGTACAGCCTCCGCTGCCTGCATCAAATCATATAAAGAAACCAAACAAAGTGACAACCTTTTGATGTTACTGAGCGCGCATCATCTTTCATTTCCTTCGGACATCGGCGAGACCCTCTCTATAGAGATTTAAACTTGGGGGATTTGACAATGACAGATTGATTTACTAATACAGTTTGACAGGGAGGACTGGCAACCTTGTCATCTGTACCTT
The DNA here is from genome assembly GCF_004354835.1 of Perca flavescens. Classification (NCBI taxonomy): domain Eukaryota; kingdom Metazoa; phylum Chordata; class Actinopteri; order Perciformes; family Percidae; genus Perca; species Perca flavescens. Next base: position 10,978,023 of record NC_041333.1, read on the forward strand.
GAGAAACACCTGTGTCCTTGTGCACCTCAGGGCAATGCTTTACTCCATTTTATCACAGCTTAGATTACCAGTTGTGGCAGATATAGTATGATATTTTTTGAAATAGCAAACACAATTTACTGTGTGACAACACCAGTTAAAGTTTAATCTTAAGTTGGAGCGAAGTGTGTGTGTGTGTGTGTGTGTGTGTGTGTGTGTGTGTGTGTGTGTGTGTGTGTGTGTGTGTGTGTGTGTGTGTGTGCGTGTGCATGTGTGTGCAGGAGGGCTGTAAAAACTCATAAATATGTACTGTACCTGGCCAGACCTCGCCCCCTTGAATGCTAAAACAATCCTAGCAGGGGCTGGCTGTGTGAAAAGCTGCAGCCCCTCCCTCCCTTCCTCCCGTCCTCCTTTGAGTCTGATGCTCCCCACTCAGATTGAACCAAATAAACAGCAGCTCACACAAATGAAAACCAGAGGAGTCGGCATAATTACACAGCCACAGAGCCCAAATCCCCTCCGTGAAGGACCGGGGGCGCCCAAGGGGACCCCTTTCACTCGAAGACTGGAGTCCTTGGCTGAGCTCTCACAATTACAGACTACAGCACAGAGCAGCAAAGCCAAAGAAGAGCAGAGCCACATACATGCAAGATGCATTAGGAAGGTAGATTGTGTGAGGGTTAAGAGAGCCAGTGGTGTGGAAACAGAGAGAGAAGGGGGGGGGGGGGATAGGAAAGGATAGTAGCAAAAGTGGTGGAGAGATACAGAAGTGGCGAGAGGGGAGGGAAAAGAGGAAGGCGGAGCTTTCGAGAGATTTGTAGGTACGCTGCAGGTTTGGGGGCTGGCTTGTGTTGCCGCTTGTGCTGCTGCTGCTTTGTTCTCACACTGACAAGAGGGTGACCGGGGGGGGCAGTCATGCTCTAATGCACCTGAGAGCCTAAACATTGCCTTGAGAGTTGCCAGTGGAGAGAGGAGCCCTTTTTCTGGAAGGGAAAGCAATAGGACAAACAAATAAAGTCTGTCCAAGCTGGTCGATTAGAAGAAAAGAAAAAAAAAAAAGAAAAGAGTGGTTCGACTCACACCAGGTGAGTGGAGTTGGATCAACGGGGACATAAGGGGCACTATTAAACAGCTGCGCTGGCGTCTGGCCCTGCCCTGATAGCAAAAAGACTCCCAAGGCCGCGGCACAGAGCTGTGCACAGAACATTCTGTGCAAACTGTAATAAGACCTGGCCTGTCAGGCAGCAAGGAGAAGCATTTGCTTTGTGTTGTTTGCATATGGCACGTTGGACAATGTCCTGCACCAAATACCAGCCTTCATAGGCTTCCTATGGCGTGTGGACAATGTCCAGGACAATGGAGACCTGCGGGGCACTCTTCACCACAAAGATTTTTTTTGTTTTTTAAGCTGAGGGGTGAATGTGTTTTAATCAAATAGGGCTGCTCCCTCTTAGTCGATTAGTCGACTAATCGGTCGTTTTGGTCTTAGTCAACTTAGATTTCTTTAGTTGATTAGTCATGTTCTATGCTTTTTTCATGCTGAATGACTTATTTCCAAGAAACGTACGAGCACATCTCTGGTAAACACAAGAATTAAAGTGGTGCTTTTCATGACTCTTTGCGGAGAAACTCAGATTTACAGATCTGTCGATTAAATCAACTAATTGATTAGTCAATACAACTGAATGAGTGTTAGTCGACTAAGAATTTCTTCAATTGAGCACAGCCCTAGAATCAAACAGACATTTTATTGCCCATGAGGGAAAACAAATGCGGACATGAAGAACAAGCTTGATTCCTTCCTGTAACAAATCAAAAATGAATGAGAAACATGACGTTAACATTTCATATTTGCCTTTTATCTGCTGCAGAGACAAAAAAAATTGTAATTAAAGTTTCACCACTAACACTAAACTACATTTATCCATGCGTTTAATCCCAGATATTCTTCAGTACAATGGAAAACCAGACCTTGCTCTACATATAAAACAATAACAACACCATAACACCCTAAATTGAACACCAGAGTGCCTTCCCTAAAGCCAAGGAAGCTTCTTCTCCATAAAACTGCTACTTGGCAGCTCTTCTCGCAATTGATACGTAACACTATTGTCTTTTTTTTTTTTTTCTTAGCTGAACTGGCCCATAGCCAACAACATTTCAAAAGACAATTATTGGCTCATTTGCAGTTACTTGAGCCAAGCTCATCCAAGAGAAATCCATTTGTGCCTGAGTTAAACAAAGTTCAGAATAATTCACCTCTAGCTGCTGCGATATGAAGAAGGCAAAGATTAAATAGGACTCGATGCATATTTTAGAAGAGGCGCTCATTACTGTCTTCTATTTAAAGCTGCACCAGGCACACTGTCAGTCCCAAAAGGCAGTGAGATGTCGCTGTTTGAAGTATGAAGACTGTAAAACCCAGAACATGTTTAATGTGATGGCATTAAACTGCACCCTTCTTGGGCCTAAATGTCGCCTTCTCAGTGGCTTTTAGGAGAGGATAGAGGGAAGAGTTTCCACTTACACTTAGCTGAGCGCTCTCTCGTGTCTTTCAGTAGACGGTCCAACCATGACACTAAAATGTAATTCAGGCAAATAGGTCCAATCTATGACATCTCCATTTGGAGGGATGCGACAGTCTCGTCAACTGCAGCTCCACTTTGTGAATCAAGCAGATAAATCAGGCGTATTCTGCAGAGATGTGAACTTCAGACTTGGTGACTTGGACTCGAGTTGACTCACGTCACCGTTTTGATGACTTGCGACTTGTCTTGGACTTGAGATAATGACTCAAGACTTGACTTGAGGCATGGTGACTCGGATGACTTGCATAATTCATAAGTTTGAATGTTAGCTGTTAAATATAAAATAATATAAATGTAATACTGTCATGTTTATGTAACGGTGATGTTGTAGTCTGGCTGACAGTCTTTCACTGTTTTAAACATGATTACATTAATTCCATCAACATTTATAATACAGATTAAATTCATTGTAATACTTTTTGTATTTTATAAGAGGAACTACTAATACCATGCCTTTTCTCTTTATAAAGGCTGGATACAACCGGTAAGAGAGCTTTATCTTGGGTGTAAAAAAAGTTACTTTATTTGGGACTTGACTTGCCTTAACCAAGGACTCGACTTGACATAACGTCACTTGACTCGACTTCCCCCAAAAAAACTCCATATTGCTTGAGACTTTGAGCAAATGACTTGAAACTTTTGCAAAGAGGACTACTTGGTCACAACAATGGTATTTTGGTATAAACTTTCTGCCAATTAAAGCACATCATCTCCCTTTTGCTTGATATGCTTTGGAAACTCCATTGTTACTTAAGTGGGATGCTGGTAGATAAAACATGGCTTGAGCCACTCGGGATAATGACTGTTTAATGTAGTCCCAGTTCCCACGGCAATGGCACAGGCCTCTGTACTCCCCTATTCATGGCCACACATGGGGTGTTCAAATGGGGGGAGTCCAAATCTTCTGTCTCACATACACACACACACACACACACACACACACACACACACACACACACACACACACACACACACACACACACACACATTAGTTGCTGGTTTATTCCCTGTTGGGAACATTTTCACTCTTTCTTTAACAGTCAGTATTTTGGAGCTCAACCAGTGGCATTTTGCTGATGTTATCAACAGACAGAAGTGCTTTTCAAACTGCATTATCCAATAACTGACGGTATTACCCTTAGGGATAACTGTGAGCTATATATCTCTGATGCAGCCTTTAATACAGCCAGATAGGGCACTTCATTTAGCCGGAGCAGCCATATTTGATGTTTAATGTTGCTTTTTGTTGAGCGTTGCCATTCAGCTTTTTTGAGATGGAGCAGTACGTGTCAGACAATTTGTTTTAATCTGCACTCAGACACTATTTGATGGTGCATCAGCCGGGTCTCTTGAGTAAACAATGGTGTACCTGCCAAAGCAGCTCGCTTTACCCTCTGTCTCCCCAAGCAAACATTCAACTGCAGAGGCAAGCGAAACCTCACTGGAACAGATGGCTGGTAGACCTGTTCCTAATTTTCTACTATCTGGTTCAAATTTGAGACAGTGCTTTTTGTACAACACACTCATTCATTGAGGCCAATGGAACGTGTGCTAAGCTGTAAATGGTAATGATCGTCAGGAATATTTATTATGTTCGAAAACTTCCCAATCTGGGATTGCTCCATGAAAGGCGCGGTGATTCACGTAACTGTAACGGCCATCTCTCCGGGGGAGAGAGAAGCGCAATGGCCGAGTGCCGCAGCACAGTAGTCGTTTGTTTTTTGAATTACAACTTTCAGGTTGGCGGTGCGTAGCATCGGCCAGTCAACCGTATGCATTAATTCCCACTTAATGCAGCAGCATCTATCGCTTCTGAGGAAACACGAGGTTCACAGCACCCGCCCACACACGCACGCCCCCTCGAGCAGCTTTAAGGCGTTTCAAATGTCAAGGGGATGCATCAGCTCGCCTGCAACGGAGCTTCTCATCTTATTTTAGCAAGGTAATGATTCATCTATGAATCAAACACTGGAAAACACCACTACTCCATTTTGTTATCAGACTATTTCAAAGAACCAAACACAGATGGAACAGTGGGGTATATTACACCCTTTTTGGGTGCCTCTACTATGATCTTTGAATTTAATATATACTGTGCGTATATACGTATGTCTGTTAACTTCCTGTAATTAATGCTTTTTTTATTCTGGTCTAATAGGAAAACATGCTAGAAGTCATCTGGGAGTTCAGTAATCTTTGAGCACAGCAATGGCAAATAAAGCTGGGGCAAAAATAAAATAAGGCTTTTGCCCTAGGGGGGGAGAGAGAGAGAGAGAGAGAGAGAGAGAGAGAGAGAGACAGAGAGACAGAGAGAGAGAGAGAGAGAGAGAGAGAGAGAGAGAGAGAGAGAGAGAGAGAGAGAGAGACAGAGTATGGCACGTATCGAGTGTAAACACAGTATCAGAGAGCTCTGACCCTCCCCCT